>NW_028177341.1:0-12592 GCF_964030765.1 Micromesistius poutassou | reverse complement strand
CCCTGATCGTAAATCTCTCAGGCTTTACTTAGTAAATATATTTTTGTGTGTGTAATGTGCCAGGCCCCTTCCTCCATCCACGGACATCCATCATAATATCACATAACTCCAACCCTCCCTTTGAGGATACTAATTCAAAGGGCGCCAGTGATGAATAATTTAGTTTTCATTCTGGTACTGACACAATGGATCAATGCAAGTACAACCAGTGAAACCCATTAATAGTGTAGAGATGTCCCAACACGGTGCACGCAACAGGAATAGGCAGGTTGTTATTGTACTCCTTTCTTAAATACAGATTTATGAGTCTGGAGAAGTGCAGTAATGGACGTTCCAGTAAATGCTGGGGGTGTGTTCTGCTGATGGTACTTTAGGGGTGATTTAACTTCTGGCCCTCCTTGGTTGTGTGTTTGAGGAGTGCTGTAGCTGTCTGCTAAGGTGGAGGGCCTCTCGTGCTACACAGAGACAACAAAAGGGCCCCAGGAACCCCCTGGGGTGAAGGGCCTGGCGAGAGCAAACAAGAGTCCGGGAACAAGAGTCTGGGACCATGGCATGCCTTTGGCTTCCAGGGCCCCGTTCCCTGGTAACCACAAGCCCCCGCCCTAAAATACAATTTTGACGGTTCTGCTTCCTCGACACCCCCTGATAAAAACACAAGCTAATGTTTGACCCGGCGAGTACCTGGCCAGCCTGGTCATTTATCAGTCTACAGTCTGTTTAGAGCCTGGGTATAATTTGTGATTACAGCCAGACCTTTAGGACAAGATTAACTTTTATAACTCTGTCGACGCTGGAGTGTATAAAGTATACGATGGCAATTACCGTTATTAAAGATTCTGGAACAATGGAGATTTAAAGATTGCTTTTGTTTTATAAAGAAGGCGAGGAATGGTTGAAGAGGTCTGCACAAGTATGTGTGATGTTTATTTATATGAACAGAGGGTATGTTTTGTTGGCTTGTGTAATGACCGGCCCCGTTTTGCCTCCAACATGTGAGCCCTGTTCTTTGGAAACGACGGCTTCCATCAGGTCGGTTGGAGGGCATGCAGCAGCACACATGCCTCGGTCTCTGTGGTTCTGCCTCCTATTCTCCTTAAAAATGCACGACCACAAGGAACGTTCTATTTTCAACGCTTTGTTTACTGACTCAACTGAGGGATGAGGGCTTGAGTGGAAAAGACTATGAGCCAACTAGACGGCCCAGAGTTGTCAGTAAGGGGATAGATGTATGTTTACCTTTTCATGTGGATGTTGGCTTTTGGCTGGCTATTTAAGTTTGTTTACCAGTGGCACAAAGCATTCGCCGTTGACTCTAATATTGCTCCTCTCAGGGAAATATTGTTTATTACAGTTCTGCAAATCATCACACCTCTAATTCTGCTTGAAGGTCTTTAGCAACTTTAATCAGTTGGCAACAGACTACAGTTTATTATTTTCTTATAGTTTATTATTTTGTTCATGTTGCTTAACATCCTTCATGGCCATCAGAGACATTTGGATAAGCAAATACATTTAAGATGAAGGGAAGGTTATGTTTTCCTGCATTGTGCGACTACACGCCATGTACAGACAGGGGCCTCAAATTGTTCTGCTCACCGGCCCTGTGTAAAAACAGTGCGGTAATACCTGTCATCGTTAATTCTGAAGTGCGAGCGCACTGGCGGAGAAACGCCAATGTTTCACGTCTTCTCTCCGGCACATTATTCTCCATATAAGGTGGCGCATGCGTGGGATCAGCCAAGGATAACATCTGTGCTCATTGTCACATTCCGTAAGTAGGGAACAAGGCTTTTATAATGTCTCTAGGTGGAGAGGTACTGCAGAGGGGACTGGGAGGGGGGGGGGGGTCCACATTGCTGACTAGGCACTGTACTGCTGTCCCACCAGCCTCTGTTAGCAGTAGTCTGCAGCGCTGTCTCGATTGGCCTGTAGATTTCATACAGTATTGTTCTTTCGCTTTGTCTAGGCTGCAATTTCTATTATTTTCAAGTAGTAGTTCTTTCACAATGCTCAAGCTTTCCTGCTAGCCTACCGGCGTCTAGTCAGGCTGAAGGCTGTTTGTGTGTTTCTATTTTGTTACAGCTGTGGCTGGGATTGTATTTTTGGATGTTTGGAGTGTGCTTATGGCACTATGGGCAGCGATGTCTGGAGTAGCGTCTATAAAAAGAAGGTGAAGGCAAAGCCGGGCTGCTGACAGCCTCCTGGCCGCCTCGCCTTCTCACTGGCAACCACAGACACTTTGATTCCAACGTGTGTGTGTGTGTGTGTGTGTGTGTGTGTGTGTGTGTGTGTGTGTGTGTGTGTGTGTGTGTGTGTGTGTGTGTGTGTCAGTCAGTGACTTCGGAGATTTACCGGCATTACCCAGCATGCTCTCCTGGCACACGTTTGGCTGAGGCCACTTTTGCTCCTGTACTTTTGTGTGTTCATTAGTTTATAGAGGTTCCTGGGCCAAAAACAAATGTATATTGAACCCCAGAAAAAAGCAGCCAAAGGTCCATACTGCATAATTCATCCGTTGTGAATTTAGAAGAACATCCACTTTTATTTGTTCGGTGAGCGGCACTAATCTGAACCATGCCAGACATCTGATGTGCTTTGCTGCACAAACACAGAAAACCCTGCTCCTGCCCAGCGGCGCAGCCTGGACCCTGTTTGTGACAGAGCTGATATGCTCGCTCACGTTCAGCCTGTTGTCACCCCTTTTTAGACAGACACAAACCCGGGTGGGCTGTGCATGGAGATTAATGTGTTGGTCCTAATTAAATTGTGTTTCCTTGTTTTGTTTTTTTTGAGGGGGGGCGGGGGGGGGTGGGGTGCGTCACGTATCGCCGAACGCCCTGTGTGGTTCGGTGCTGAAAACAAAGATTAAATGGCAGAGGTGAGCTTAACCGACAGGCTCCATTCACCGGCCAGCAGCAGCCCTACCAAGCGAGAGATTGCAGAGAGGGCAGGTGACCAGGGGGAGGAAGGGAGGCGTTGGAGCGCTGCCAGGATGCCTGGTTTCATGGGTTGGGCTCCTATTAACCCCCGTGATGCGACTAGTCGGCACACAGACCCCGGAGCACCCCCGTGCACCGGGCGCATGTGTGTAGGCTACCAGACGTGCGCTAACAATGAGCATTAGCATCATCAGGGCGTATAAATCACACGGTTACTAGGAGACGGGACGTTAACGGTACCCATGGTAACAATTTCGCTGGATGCAATAATCGTGAATGGCTGACAATGTATAATAATTCAGTCTGGTAAAGGAACCGCCTCAGCAAAATTCACATGATTTATGAGTTGTTGGATGGACACACCAGCACGTTAATTCAGATGTATGAACAATGGAATGGAATAGAATTGGATTGGGTTGGAGAATTATTCTCCCTGCCCCTCCATTGATCAACATGACACCTGGCATTTTGACAAGCAAGTATCATTATTATTATTATTATTATTATTATTATTATTTTGTAGCCTGGGGGTGCGTGTCTGTGCGTCTGAGCATAAAGGATCAGACAAAGTAAATTCTCCTTGGTACATTATCTCCTCTATGCTTATCCCTGATGAGCCTTTGAATATGAGCAAAAACCTGACGGAGTCAAGTTGCATCACGCTTGAAATGCTGCATGCTATTCACATGGGTATGCACTTATAAACCCAAAAAACACAAGTCACTATGCATCTGTGTAATTCCTTTTTAAAGTGAAAATGTTCAGCACACATACTGACGTGACGCAAGACGGCCAGACATCAGCATTAATGTGAAAGGCAATCAAATCAATGTTCTCTCTCCCGGCTCGGAGTGCACACTTACCAGTCAAGCAACAACAACAATAGTAATTGTGATTGATCTCCGCTACTTCCACGAGTCCAGTAGCCATAAGGTCCCACTTACAACCGAGCCCCTATTGGCAAGGCAAACACAGCTGGGGCTGCAGGCGGCCGCCTCGTACCCTGGGCGCTCTCCTGGTGCCACCATGTGTCCTGCATTGTTCCCATTGATGGATGGAGGACGTGCTAGGTACACATTTACTGCACATGCAGCCCACCTGCTCACTGGTGGTGGGCGGGGCCAGAATGGACTCCCGCCTTTGTATCTTTGTGAGATGGGTTTGCTTAACAATGCTGGGGATTGCATTCAAAAGAGGGCTTATGCAAGGACAGGTCTTAACCGCAAAGACCTGTTTTCCCCAGCTATCTATCCTGGTATTCGTACATTTGAATCCTGAAAAGGCAGCGATATTGATCGTAGCTCTTAGGTTAAGCATTGGAGATGTCGTCTGGTGAGTTCTTCCCTGGTTGCAGTCCGTCCTTGTGGGCATTGCTGCTGAACGCAAAAGGCTTTAGTGGTTTGTTTTTGTTTAAGAGCAGAAGTTACATGAGGTTTATTGGTGGTACGTTAAGGCGCATTTGCTGGCTCATTACTCAGCCCTCTCACCCCAGCCCCATTTGAGAGCCGGAGTTGTTTGATCTCCGGGCAAGATAAGCCCTTTCCTTCCACCACCACTCCGACCCCCAGTCTTGTCATGTTGATTCAGTCGCTTGGCGCCCGGCCCGCGTAAACAAAGTCCGCCTCCTGATCGCTCGGGGTCACCGGCCACTCTGGCAGCCTCACACTGCTCACGCTCAATTAAAGCTTTTCGAGGTTTGCTCTTGCTTTTATTATTGAAAAGAGGCCCTTCCTAAACGGGGCCAATGTGTCCAAATCACTCGCCTCCCCGGTGTGATATCATCTCGCTTGGCGTGGACGCTTTGCTGGCCAGCAGGGGAACGGGAAACGCCAGCGAAAGACCTCGGAACATAAAGCGCATCACGTCAGGAAAAGCTAACCGCTGCGGACACGTCGAGCTGTGTGGCGCCGTCAATTCAAACCCCAAACTTCTTTTGGTGGTTGGCAGTCTGGCCTTGTTATTTTCCTTTTTTATATTCCACTCTGCTTTACATATAATGGAAATACTGGATGGGGTCGGGTTACGAAAGGCTTTTGGGCATCAATATGCGTCTCTTGTTCAGTCAGTTCGTAGAGGGAGCCAAGTGGGTCGCTGGCCAGGCCACAGTTGGACAATGTGTGTGGGCTTTTGTATTTTACAATCCCCTCCGTATTATCTTCGCTTTCTACGTCTCTCTATGCCTCGTATTGTATTTCCGTGTCGCCCAGAAAGTCCCAGTTCCACCACTTACCCCCCCCACCTCCTCTCCTCTCTCCTCTACCCTCTACCCATGCCAAGACAGACATCAGGGTAGTGGAGCCCACCTCTAGGGGTTCACTCTCTCTCCCCGGCCCAGTAGGAGAGCTGCTGGAGCTCTAGTGCTCTAACAGCTCTCCATGCCACCCAGGCCGGCTCCAAACCCCACAAGAAACGGCCTGGTTTTCCTTGGTTGGGGAGTGTACTGATGCAATGGGAATAACCTTTCTTTACCTTTCTCCTCCTCAGCAGGACCTTGTTGAAGAGGTGTGGCTGTGTAGGTCTTTTGATTTTAATAATCGTGGACAAGTTGAAGCATTTACTGTGTGTCCAAAGATTGCTCGGAGTTTTGTGGTCTATGTTGATTTCAATCAACTATTTGATCGTCTATATTTGTTACCATCCATTTTCTGTGTGATATAACTTAAGCTCCTATTGAGGTGCCCATGGATTTCACCCTTGTCGACTGCACAAGCAGACCGCCGGAGATGCCATTAGTGCAAAGTTGAGAGGGTAGGTTTCAACACTATCCAAGAGATTATGCCAAGCACAGGTTTCTGCTCACTCAACTTGTAGCAACCTGGGAAAGTCCTGCAATATTGATGCTTATCGGTCAGCAGGTGACGTCTGAACAGATGTCTGCATTGCTTATCCCATAATGATGAATGTTTTAAAGTTTGAGCAGTCTGGCCATGGTGAGCCCACCACTGTGTCAGGTAAAGGTTGTTCCCCACAAAGGCTCAGTCAGAGGTTGATGAACTTTGAGGTGTGTGTGTGTGTGTGTGTGTGTGTGTGTGTGTGTGTGTGTGTGTGTGTGTGTGTGTGTGTGTGTGTGTGTGTGTGTGTGTGTGTGTGTGTGTGTGTGTGTGTGGCTAATAATAGCGGTTGACATTCAGCCATCTTCCAGAGAACCCGACTCCCTGCTCTCCCCCCTTCTCCCTCCGTGTCCACACTGTAGCGGTGCTGGAAGCCAAAACAACAGGACAGCGCGTTTTATAGACTCCCGCTGCTCGCACCCCTACTCGCTTTTTAGCAGGAATTCCGGAATCTCCTGGACTTTTCCGTTGGAAGTGACTAGGCTGATCTGACGTATAGACCCCCCCCAAACCACCACTACCCCCCCCCCCTCCCCATCCCCCCCCACCCCCCAACCCTCACTGCCGCCTAGCCCAGACACTCAATACCCGTAGGATTAGTAGCTTTGGCACTTCTTTCACTTCCCCCCCCCCCTCAAACTTTAGTGGTTTTGCAACAGGAGCTCCATTGGCTGGTCTGGAGGGGAGTGTGGGGGGGGAGGCCGTGTCTGATATGTTGGGGTTTAGACTGGCTCTCCGGGGGGAGGGAAAAGGAAGACGTGACTCACTATAAGGGGGAAACAACACACTAATCCAATTTTTAGATGAACAACTGGTGTTTGTGTGAGCGTGTGTGTGCGTGTGTGGATAGCCTGCGTCATCACGTCACCGCTGTGGAGCGTACGGATGGGGTAGGAGGGCTCTGTCTTACACATGTTGTGTGGCATCACGCTAACTTCTGTCTGCATTCCATCCCAGCCCGATAATGGGCTCTGTGTGTCTAAAGGGTAGGGCGGTCTCATGACCCTCAGCGTCCGTGATGATGGAATAGCCCTGTGGGGAAACGGCTGTCGCTTTGCAGAGCTCTGAACTCTCATTCTCCTTCCTTTTCACTTTCACTTTTCACTCGAACAGTAAGAATCCGAACCTGCTGGTCTGCTGAGGAAAGAATAAAATCTCCTGTTTTACACTAGGTTTATAGTTGTCGGAATGAATGAATGAATGAATGATATATTGTCATTATATCCGGTTCAATGACATTTTGCTTGGATTAAAGATATATATACCATGAACACACTGGGCAACTATTCAGCAGAAACAAGCAACTCGCCATCAAACAAGTTCTCGGCCGTTTTCGAGCTGTGATATTGTGTTGCCCTTTCTGTCTCAGCAATCCTAATATTTTCTTCCAGTCCTCTTGAACGCGGCGCAGCACTCCTCCTGCTCCGGCTAATGGAGGGGTGCGTGTGCGTTGGCAGCAGCGAGCCCTGCGGTCTGCTCGCGTGGACCGGGCGGCCTCCCTGGAAACGTGTGGGCGTGTTCTTTATCATTATCGTGACATTTTACATCATGTAGGTTAGCACTGCCATTACCGCCGCTCCGCAACTATTAATAACACGGCAAATGAGAGCCAGATAGGGCCAGCTCCGCGCCTTGTTGCTGGAAAACCGGGCATGCACGCGGTCATGTGACGTCCTCAGACGTCTCGGTCATTAAGCACTCCTTCCTCCTCACACAGCTTCCTCGTTTTTTCATGAGTCAGGCAGTCCTCCCTCTTTGAAGGATGAAAAACCCTGTCTTCTTCAGTGGGCTGGTGCGGTTATTGCCAATCTCTAAATGGATATGGACAGATCTTCCCCCCACCAAACACTTTTATGAGCGGAACAGGGGTTGTTGTGTAGTAGTCTCGCTTGTAGCCTGGAGGCTTAAATAGCTGGGGGATCCATTCCTTTCTAAGCCCACCGCGGATCAGAAGCTAAAGGGTCGTGAACAAACACCCCCTCTTGTCCTCTCATAATGGCGCCGCTTGACCCCCGGTGACCTCTGCTGGTTAGAGCATCTGCCCGTCGATTTCCTCCGGCCCGCCCTATGGGAGACCAGCAGGATGTTCCGGAGATGTAATTTGATTGGTTGATTTGGTGCAATAGTTTTTTCCCTTGATGAGTGGGTTTGTTTGTTGGTGGGTGAATGTTATTGTATACAACCTCAAGGCTCTAAGATTTGCCACGTGCACGCTCCACTAATTTGTTTCTGAGGTTTATGCATGTGAAGGCAGGCCACTTATGCATACACAGAGGATTAGGATTAACCCAATGAGTCTGATGCTTATTGGCGTTTTTCCGAGCTGTATAGTTGTGTCGATAATGAATGCGGCAGAGGTTTGAATTGAATCATTTAGCTGAAGGGGGGCTACTGTTATGCAACATGATCCGCTATCGCCATACCCACATCTTTGGCCCGGCCCTGCCTAGCCTCATTCTTTGCCATTATGTACCGGTCTATGCCCAAATGGGCCAGTCTCCAGGTAACCAGCTTTGAGAAACGGCATTCCTATTTGAACAAAGGATTGACTGATAAGGACCAGAGTAGGGTCAAGCTTATTTATTTTCATAGGTTTATCCTAAGTCGGGTTGGGTTAGTGCACATGCCTCTCATTCTCTCGTGACATGAGAAACATGTTTGGATTGATTCCCCCCCCCCCCCCTCCCCCCACTGTGGTACACCCAAGTCACCCTAGTCTCTCTTTCTTTACTTGCCCTATTTGCAGTTTTATGCTTTGAGGAACCCCAGTAACACATTAAACCAATCCCATTAAGCAGTAATCTTTTCCAGATTCCTTCAATAAATTAATTTTATGTATAATTCAGGCCAAAACTTTAATAAACAAACTGCTCAAAGGACTGAAAACATACACACAACCACTTAGTTTCCCACCCGTATTCTTGAGAGAGAGAGAGAGAGAGGAGAGAGAGAGAGAGAGAGAGAGAGAGAGAGAGAGAGAGAGAGAGAGAGAGAGAGAGAGAGAGAGAGAGAGAGAGAGAAGAGAGAGAGAGAGAGAGAGAGAGAGAGAGAGAGAGAGAGAGGAGAGAGAGAGAGAGAAGAGAGAGAGGAGGGAGAGAAGAGAGAGAGAGAGAGAGAGAGAGAGAGAGAGAGAGGAGAGAGAGAGAGAGAGAGAGAGAGAGAGAGAGAGAGAGACCAACAACAGGTGCTAAGCCCTCCCCCCGGTGGGTTCATTGTCAAAAACAGCCTCATCACTGCTCAGTCGGTAATAAAGCACCTTAAGCAAACACACACTCCCGAGCCCCGGCACCCCATGAAACTAACAGTCGCTAAACAGCTTCATGTGCCCAGCTGCGCGCCGGTTTATGACCTGCTAGGACCGAGTGGGGTGAAGGCCCCAGCAAGGTGGGTGGAAATGTGGTCCGCATTTTGCATGCAGGTAGCTCACAAAAGTGTGGTCTTTCCTTCCCCGAAAGACCATTTTTTGTGTGTGTGTGTGTGTGTGTGTGTGTGCACACAACAGTGTGTGCAGCATTTGGTGTGTTCGACTGACACGCGTGGTGTGCATAATCACATTTGTCGTGTATAACACCGAGTTTGTGCAGGGAGGGGGGGGGTTGGTGTAACGTAAGACCTCCAAAGCTGGAGTGACCGCGTGGTCTGTCTCGCTGTCGCCAAGCCTTTTACCGATCAGCCCCAGACGCTGAGCGGGCAGAATTATACCCAAGTGCTCTCCGAGGCTGGGTCAATGGTCAATAGTCAGCTGCAGGTTAAACACCGAAGTGATGGCACTTTGTGCTGCAATACAGGGCTGGCTTTGTAATTAACACGTAGCTAATCCATAATTGGTCTGGTACATTGGGAGTGAACGTTGGCTTTTGATAAGATGTACAAGTTATTCATGTATTATGTAAGCTTGTTCAGTGAAAGCCAAGCCGTTTTTAAATCTGCCTTTGGTGCAGCTGTTGCCAGTCTTCACATGTATGCTGAGTGGGGTTTGTTCTGAGTCACAAAGGGATGTTACAGCATTCAGCACGGGGATTAGCATTAACCCTCCTTTCGATGAAAACTTGCATTTAAATTAAACTGTGTAAAGGTTACCGGGATGCAAGCAATCTGTGTTTTGCAAACGCCACTCCTGCCACACTATGTCTTACTGCAAGCAGAATGTGCTTTCACAGGATTTTATACAGGGCTGCATATCTGTATCTGCGCACAGTACACATGTAGTAGATGTCTGTGGGACACCTGGCTAACACAAACACAAAGGTACCGGCCCGAGTGTAGATTGAATCTGCTCCATGGTTTATTCAGTGGCGGTGACTGTGGCCCAGTGTTTACACTCCTCTCACGGAGGTCCTGCCACCTAGGCTGCTGACCCTAACCCCCCCCCCCCCCCTGCGCCCCCCGCCCCCCGGACCACCTTCCACACCCTTACTATCAGACACACTCTCCTCAACGACAGAGGAGAATGTGCTGGCTTCTGTCCCAGGGTACCAGGGCCTCACGGCATTAAAATGCCACGCTGTCTGGAGATACATAAAGGGTAACCACTTCATTGCTGCACTTTGCCATAGCAATAGCATGGTCGCTTCCCTTTTTGATGGTTTTTAGGGACACGCATGACATTAGTAAAATGTTCCGAACAGTGCATCGGTGAAAAGGTTTCCTTGTAAGCCCCCGACAAAGGGAGTCCTTAGGAAGCTGCCAGGAGGGTGAAAGCAAGGCTCCAGTGTCAAGTGTAATTGCCTTGGTTAATGGCCCCTTAATAGCTAGCTTAGTCTTGCTTCTATTGTTCCTCCCTGGCTTAACCTTGACCAGGACGAGCAAACCAACCGTGCAAGTCTAGACAAAGGGTATATCCGCAAGGCACCGTATTGGCTGAAGCCTGTCAGAGTTACTCCTTGCTTAAGGGTTTTGGTGGACGTGACGGTGACAAATTAGAGGTTATTGGAATGCAGACTTTGCACAAAACGGATGAACTCTGACCGCAACCATCTCTTTAGTTTGTTTATCCAGCCTGCTTCATAATTTTTCCTTTGACATTTTATTTGGTTTTCCTAGGTGCTCGCCTTATTTGTCTATCTGACTGTTTTTACCCCAGGGTCTCTGTGATCATGCCAGCTAATTTGATCACAAGGAACTGAATGATTGAGCGTATTTCAGGCACTATGCTGGCTACTAAAATGTAATAAAAATGCCAGACCATTTGCAATTCACCTGACGTAGAGAGCTAATGTTTGAATTACCATAACCATTAGAAACGGCTTTCCTGCTCAGCATGATCCATCAACCGACACTGCCGAAGATGCCACGTGCATTTTGAGGCCTGGAGTGGGGGAGAAAAACTGGATCCAGGGTGTCGGGTGATGTTGTGTCTCCAGATAGAGGGCTCCCCTCTCTGGGGAGGGTTACAGAGGCATTCCCCACATAGGCGTCAGAGCTCCTAAAGAATGCAGATGGGATGTCTCTGGCAGTGATCGATGGGATCTGGGGTGAAGGGGGCAGTGCACACACACTTCGCATCTGGATGCAGACAGTTGGGCCCTGCCCGTCTGCAATATGTGCCCGGGTATCAGGTGCTTGTTTATTGGAGTGTATGTGTAAGGGACAAAGACACACCTAATAGGTTGACCATCTTCCTTTCTTTTTTCATAATGAAAAAGCATTTAACTTGACCTTTCCCTGCACAATGAACAAATTGCTCCATTTTCACATTACCAATAATGTGATAATCATTTCTTTATATGGCAGATGAATAGCATGTGCATGTGGGCTGTGCGTCTGACCTCACCTGGATGGGGCTGCGTGAAGGATCCTTCCGGAAGGATAGCTTCTATTTGCGCATTCCTGGATAATTATGCACACACTCTCGTGTGCATGCACTCGTGAATCCGTCTCTCTTTCCTCCCCCCCTCCCCCCCACACCAGAACATCATTGTTTTACCCAAATCCTCCAGTGAATCCCATTGACCGCCAGCCACCCGTTCCGTGTACCCGGCATCAGGCCCCTGCCAGTCAATGTCCCCTGATGGATCACCTCGGGGAGCCTAGAGTGGGGCCCACTCCTCCAGTTGCCGTGCACTGCATAGAGGGTATTGCCATGGTAATGAGTGAGCGAGTCTTAAGCTGATGGCATTAATCACCAGGGATCACTGTGACCAGCCTGATGACGGATTGGGCCCCTGATTACAATGGGCAGCCGCAGTGGATTTCAACCTCTGGGACAATGCAGTCCGTCCAACAGAACTGTGAGACAGAACTGACGGCGGTGAACTCTGCAGGGGGAATTACATGCTCGGTCGTACAAATTCAATGTATGACTTTTGTAATCTCAATCAACTACAAAGTTAATCCCTTCATTTAGGCTGCGGTGCATACTTGAAGTATGTTGGTGAATCTCTTGGCTGAAATGACACCTTTCGCTCTACGTAGGAATTTTTCCTTTATTATTTCTTGTCCGAGCAGATCTCTCGTTTACATCCTCTGTTAAGCCCCTACATGTGGTTTTAGCGTTTCCTGGGCTCAGTTTGTTGGTCTTCACACAGAGCTGCTTCAGCTGTGGTGAGGTCTGCATTGGTTCTGCTCTGTGATTCTGTTGAAAGGGCTGCATGGGGATTTGGTAATGCGTCTGTAAATGTGGCCCTGCTTTTTGGGGTTTGTCCAGTTTGCACACCTATTAGTTGCTGCATCAGGTTTCATAGAGAATCCATGCATGTGGAATGTTTAAAACCGCTCTTCTCGACGCTAGTCTCTCAGTCTTGTGTTGCAGAGAACCATCAATCTTCAAATTACACACTTGGGTAATAATAAGAATGGATCCTGTGTATCTTCCTAGATACA
>NW_028177342.1:0-20998 GCF_964030765.1 Micromesistius poutassou | reverse complement strand
GACGACCCCGGGGCCACGTGGACAGGAAGGGCCCTGTTCTCTGGAACTCATGACCCGCCATCATCTGGGGGCTGGAGCCGCTGTCATCACACACACACATTCACCACCAGCAAACGTGAGTCTCTCTCTCTCTCTCTCTCTCTCTCTCTCTCTCTCATCCAAAGCGACTCACAGTAAGTACATTGGTCAGAAGAAAGAGAAACACGATATAGCGCCGTCGGTACAGTAAATACAGTATATATAGAACATTGAAACAAGCGCCTACAATTGCTAGGTTAAGCCATTCCCCGGATAAAACAAAGATAAGACGCTACACAATGCCAAGTTCTATTTTTAAGTGCCGTCACACATTGTTAAGATGGCAGAACGTCGTGTCCCTCCGGTCACATGCAGCAAACCACACTCCAGCGGGGCTTCACTCAGTGTCCTTCAATTCAAACCCAAGCAGGAACTAAATCTGTGAAGCCCGGCATTATGGGCTGCAGCGCTGTACAAAGCGCTGTACGGCTCCAACCGGAGAATGAATTACACGCAGAACTGTGCAGAGTGTTTTCTCAGAATCATCAGGGACCATAATGCTCTATTATGTTTCTGGTGGACTGATATATATATATATATATAGGCTGTGTTTCCTCTGAGAAAGGACCTTTCTGATTACACTTGATTTGGCAGGACTTTTGCGTTTGAATAAATAGGGTTTTGAGGAAAGAGTCCACTGCAATTGTGGTTGTTGATGCAGATTGTATTTCTCACAAAATGCCCTCGAGAGACAAATTCATGAGCATATTAGGCCACTACCTGGAGGGGGATAATTATCCAATACAGCCACAGGCTTTAGAACAAAAATAACATTTTTAAAATTTATCTCTGTGATGAATGTCTAACCTGATTTGCAGGGAGTGTTTGTCTTTGAATAGCTCAGCTTTATTATGGCCACAATCTCCAATCAGAACGCAGCGTTTAAGCCAAAACCATCCCACCAGCAAAGCCACCACTACTAACAAACTGCGCTTAGGTTGAAAGTCGGCCCGGACGTTCAGCACTGCAGGCTCTGCATTCATGTGGCCGCTCCTTTCCATACTGATGGCGCGCTCCGAAGCCACAAGGCTAGAGGAGTCGTACCCTGTACCCTGTACCCTGTTCCCTGTACCCTGTACCCTGCACCCTGAAACGCCTTCCTTCAGCAGAACGCCAGCAGTTAAAGGTGCAGTATCAGCCCTCACAACGCCAGCAATAAAACAGTGGATTTAACCAACACTTCTGTCCAACCTGCACCCCCAGGACCTAACTGCTAACTGGAAGCACTCCAACTCCTCCTCCTCCTCCTCGTGTTTGGCTTTCTGATCCCAGGAAAACAGCCATTCATCTGCAGGAACGGTGCTGGAGAGCTTTTTAATTAAGGGAGCCCTCTGACTGGCTGCCTGCGTAATGGCTTCCAAATGGTTGGCTGCTGCGGTGGAGGCCGAGGGGGAGAGGGGGGGTGGGGGAGGAGGAGGGGACGACAATGAGCAAGGAGAGGAGGAGGAGGAGGAGGAGAAGGAGGTGCAGATCTGGAGAGGGACAAACAAAGGGTGTAGGACGGGGGTTTGGGGGGGTGGGGGTGAGGAGGTACGACTCCATCTCAAGTTCTGACCCTTGGCTGCCTGCCGCCCCCCCCCCCCCCCCCCCCCCCCCCCCACCCCACCCCACCCCACCCCACCCCACACACGCACCCCCACACACACACACACCTCCCCCCACCCCACACACACACGTGTGCCGGCCGCAGGTTGGAGGCAGGCTGAGTGGGAGCAGGCCGGGGGGCGGCTGTGAGGGGGAGAGCCGTTGGGGAGCAGAGCCCAGCGGAGCCTCCACCACCACCTCTATCACCTCCACCTCCATCACCTCCACCACCTCCCCCCCTCCCTTCCCCACCTCCATCACCACCACCTCCACCTCCTCCTCCTCCACCCTGGGACGTCTGAGTCTCTCTACGGTCCACGCGTTCTGTGAAGCGTCGGGGACGGGTCTCTGTAGTGCGGCAGTGATTCCTGACAGATAAGGGGGGCCGGGGGGGGGGGGGGGGGAGGGCGGTGGGTGGGGGGGTTCTGCTTGAGCGGCCCCGGCTCCATGCGACCCCCCTCCTGCTAAAACAAAGACCACAGACCCTCCTCCTCCTCCCACTCAGGCATTCATCTTAGTGGAGACACGATCGGGGTCGCTCACTTCCATATTCCATCTTCTCCTTCTCCTCCATCAGCCCCCCCCCTCCCCCTCTCCCCCCCCCTACCCTCCCCCCTCCCTCCCCCCCAGTCTCAGAGCAGAATGTTCGGCGGCTGAGGAATGAAAGAACTCCTAGAATTAAAAAAAACATAATAAACTGGAAATCATACACACACACACACACACACACACACACACACACACACACACACACACAAACAAACAGAGGCTTTAAAGACCACCCCTGAGAGCTGACCCAGCGCTGCCCCCTGCTGCTCCGGGCTGGCACGCGGCCAGAACAAACTGGGCCCTCCCCCAGGGCGAGGAGGGGGGGGGGGGGCCGGGGGGGGGGCCGGGGGGGGGGGGGGCGTGCCGCTCCTCAGGCGCCGAGGAGACGGCAGGCAGCCAGTCGTCAGCCGGTGGCTCCTGGGGGGAATAGCATCATCCCGCCGGCCGGGCCCCCAGGGGCCCCCGGGGGCCCCGCTAGCCGGGAGTGTGAAGGCGGTGGTCGGGGGCCAAGAGGGTCGTGTGGAAGCCGCGGAGCAGAGAGCAGCTGGGCGGACCGCCGGACGATGAGCTCATCGGTCTGGCCCTCCGCCAGACGCTGGGCCCTTGACCCTGGAGACGAGCAGTCAAAGACCCCCCCCCCCCTCTCCGGCCCCCCCCTCATGAAGTCCCCCCCCCCCCCTCCGGCCCCCCCCCCCCCGCCATGAAGTCACTCTCAGGCAGTGAGAGCATCACTGGGGGCGGTCAAGACTCCACACGCAAACGTACGCACACAAACGTGCACGCACACACGTACACACACGGCATACACGTGTGCACACACACACACACACACACACACGCACATGCACACGTGCTCACTCACTCTCTCTCACACACACACACACACACGCGCACACACACACACACACACACACACACGTGCTCACTCACTCACTCTCACACACACACACACACACACACACACACACACACACTCACACTCGCTCGCTCAGACACACACACGTCGTGTGTAGATCACAGCGCAGTAAGGAGAGATCCTTTGAGACGAGCTCAGTCGATTCCGGAGGCAGCAGCGATCGATTCGATGAGCAAAAGAAAAAACAATGTAAATAAACAGACCCACAAGCACGCACACCAAGACAACGGTCTTAAGGAACGCCGACTGTGAACTCATGCTGGCTACTGGGAACACTGGGAACACTGGAGAGCCAAGGAGGCCAAGGAGAGGCATGAGGAGATAAGAGGCAGAAGCTTCAAGGCTAATTTTAGTCTGGTCGCAGTCCTCCGCCGACTACTGTAAAGAGAGACTACTGTAAAGAGAGACCGTCTTTCAGCGGGACCTCGGGGCCCACGCTGACGTGAAGTCATGTCTATCGCTCCGAGCTCCGCCCCCTTGCCATCGACGGACAGATACCCGAGCAACCAGATATTTCCCAGAAGGCCTTGAGGAGCTCTCGGCAGGATTTGTGATGTCATTTTTAAACACAGATAGACCAGTTGGCCGTCGGTCGACTTGGATGCTTTGGATCTGGATTCCGGATAAGACCGGAGCATCTGTGCCTTAGTGTTCCAACGTGACGCTGTCGACGCGTTCGACAAACGCGCACAAAAACACACAGAAATACACACACACGTCTCACAAAACACACACACACAGACGCACAAACTGTGTGTGTGTCTTGTGTTTTGTGAGACATGTGTATGTATTTCTGTGTGTATTTCTGTGTTTGTGACTTACACAAACAGACACGAATACGCACACACAACTCAAACACACACACACACACACACACACACACACACACACAATGTAAACACACACAGTGGAACGCTGATAAACACACACATTCCTCCCCAAACAGAGCTGGCTGTGTGGGTCAGAGACACCTCCGCAGGAGAGGAATGTGGGGCACACTGCGGCTGATAAGGACGGTGAGATTAGGTCAGGACGGCCACGATAAGGAGAGATAATCACCTTCATCCCTGATCTGCTGTGTACTACTACGGCTACACACACACACACACAGCTCACACTCCCTGGGGAAACCGAGCCAAAGTTGTTCAGTACACTTTTAGTACAAATAATACGATGTCCCACTTCAACACAGCATTCATTGTTGATTCCAAAACCGAAGGACAGTCAAGGTTTATCAGTTCCTAATTGCAGCTTCATTGCTTTAAGTTCATTTCTAACCGTTGGTCAGTAAAAGTGCACTTTTTTACTTTTACTACTTATTAAATTAGCCAAATAATTGAACAGCTGCCTGCGCGCATGCACACGTGCGTGTGTGTCAGTGTGCGTGTGGGTCAGTGTGCGTGTGTGTCAGTGTGGGTCAGTGTGCGTGTGTGTCAGTGTGCGTGTGTGTCAGTGTGCGTGTGTGTCAATGTGCGTGTGGGTCAGTGTGCGTGTGGGTCAGTGTGGGTCAGTGTGCGTGTGTGTCCACCTGGTACATATGAATCCAACTACCAATTAACCTGTGGTCCTCGAAGGAACACACAGTTTAGCAATGAACCAGCATGGGGGCTGAGGGATCCAGCTGCGTCGGAGTCCAAATGACATATAATTCCCAACAACAACGTGGTCGTTTCCCTGAGTGCAGGGCACATGTCTGGCGTACGGCTGATTATGGCCTGCTGGAAACATATGAAGGCTGTGGCTTCCTGGACAACCACCACATCAGCTGTCATTTTTTATAATCATAGCATCGGTGCTATTTCTAACCAATCATGTAATTATCATATCTCGGCTATTTTCATCGGTCGTGTAATTATAATATTCGGTCATTTCTACTGCCATTTCTTTTTTTTCTTTTTTTTTTACAATTTCCTGGTTACATTTATATTTTTATGAATATATATATATCACAACATGATGGTTTGAGTTTCATCTCACTGCTTATTGCGCACTGGTTTGATTGCTGGTCAGATCTGGGGTCACACAATAAGATAGGGGAATTAGTCATCATTGAGAAATAGAATAGAATAGAATAGAATAGTATAAATCTTTAATGTCCACCAAGGTGGAAAAATGTCTTTGGCTCACCAGACATTAGAGACATTAGAGAAAGAAAAGGCGTGTCCTGGTCAAGGCCATTGTCACAAATGTTTCTTTTAATCTGACTGACTTGATCTTCCTGTTCCTGCGGTACATTACGCCTCTACATCATGTAAGTAACGTACACAATCAACACCAACATGTTGAGGAGTGTTGAGGCATTGCAAGGATTCTTTAGGTCACGTAAGTTCACACACACACACACACACACACACACACACACACACACACACACACACACACACACACACACACACACACACACACACACACACACACACACACACACACACAGGAGGTCGGTAATCAGCAGGTTGTCGTGCGGTCAGGCTAGATCCCTGTCAGCAGTTCTTTCTGTTTTCTTTTATCTGTTGCTGTAGGAAAACACAACGACTCTTACGCTGCAATTGAGAAGCAAACAGCAGAAACAACAAAAACACACAATGCCCAGTGGTTAACGACTCGCCCCTAATTGTTCTGTTGTGTTCTCTGGAACACTGGCCTGAGGTTCACCGACCGCGGCCTCGTCGTCAACCGCCATCCGCTCCATAAATCGAGCTAAACGAGCACCTGGACGGTTACTGTCGCTAATCACACAAACGAGCAACACCAGGTGTTGGTTAGAAAACACAGGAAGTATAGGAGCAGCAGGCCCACCTGGCAGCAATCAGCGCTCCAAACCACAGACAACAGTTCCAGTATAGGCCCAGTTCAGGCCCGGTATAGGTCTGGTATAGGCCTGGTATAGGCCCAGTATAGGCCCGTTATAGGCCCAGTTCGGAGGCCTAAGCATACCTTCATCAGTAAGCACACACAATC
Source organism: Micromesistius poutassou (assembly GCF_964030765.1). Taxonomy (NCBI): domain Eukaryota; kingdom Metazoa; phylum Chordata; class Actinopteri; order Gadiformes; family Gadidae; genus Micromesistius; species Micromesistius poutassou. The sequence goes on along the minus strand of NW_028177342.1, from coordinate 14,913 downwards.
AACAGTCCCAGTATAGGCCCAGTTCGGCATACCATCACCAGTAAGCACACACACATTCAATGACACATTCAACGGTTCCCTGAAAAAGTCGTTGGTGGAAGATGAGACAATCCCCAACTTTGTTCCTAGTTCCTACAGCCTCTTCTCTTTCTTATTCTATGTTCCTGCAAACTACTTCTAATAAAAAATAAAAAAGTATTACAAAGTAGAAATTACATTTAATCGCAAACATATATTTCAAAATGTTTAGTGCTCTGTTGCTACTCAAATGTTTTTTATTTCCATTTTAACGGCGCTGTTAGCCTGTCATTATGAGTCTGTTTTACAATGGTTAGTTTGTAGCGTACGAAGAAATAAAAATGGAGGTTAACTTAAGGGCAAACAGAGTAAACAAGGGTTTGTGCTTTCTCTGTTGAGTCACTGATTGCTCGGAGGAAATGAGCTCGATTATCTACGCTCCCGTAATGCCGATTGCAATCTGGGGATCAGGAGGAACTGAGAGAAGTCTCCCGAGTCGAAAGACGTCTGTGAAAAGCGTAGTGGATGTTTCCTAAAATATATAATAATGGCTTCTCGTTAAACTGAACCATTTCGCTGCAAAAGTTCAACGTTAGAGCGACTCCACTTCATGTATCCCGAGTTTGCCAACAAATGAATAAAAAGCCATTCATGCTGCACACAGCCCAGCATTGTGGAGCTCTGAGCTGCTGCTAAGTACATGGAGTGTATTTAAGTGTATTTAAGAGAGTGAACCCAATGCCCACAACCACCAGTTGGGTTTCCATCCATCATACCCCATAGTCTACTTCAGACCAACCCCCATAACACCGTATACAGCTAAATAGGCAAAAAACAAACGTTTTTCCTGGACAAATAACTTTTCTTTTAATCCCATAATAAGTACAACAGTGGAAAGTGCAAGGAGGCCTATGTCCTAATATCACACCAAAGTGAGTCAATGACCCCCCCCACCCCCTCGGCTCTCCTAAAAGGGCACCATTGTACAAAAGGGAGAGAGGGAGAGAGAGCGATCGCCATGGCTACTGGCGACCAACTGTAAGCCTTTTAGAATTATTAGCATTCCTCTCTTCCTCTGAGCACTGTAGCAGAGCTGCTCCTCGCTCCACCATCAATCCTCCTGAGAGAGAGAGAGACAGAGAGAGAGAGAGACGGGGAGAGAGAGAGAGAGAGAGAGACGGAGAGAGAGAGAGAGAGAGAGAGAGAGAGAGAGAGAGAGAGAGAGAGAGAGAGAGAGAGAGAGAGAGAGAGAGAGACAGGGGGAGAGAGAGAGAGAGCGACGGAGAGAGAGCGAAACAGAGAGACATGGATGGAGAAAGAACGAGAGACATAGAAAGAGAGAGAGAGAGGGAGAAAGAGTGACACACACACACACACACCATTTCTTTCAATGGCCAAACACCGGAATTCCCATCTAGCTGGGGAATTAATTAAAGTCGAATTATGGGGCGGCGGCGGCGGCACGATATTGAGCGACCCGAGATAAAAACGACAGGGGGGGGGGGGGGGGCTGACTGAGGGTGGGTGTGCGCCCGGCAGAACACTGGGTTGGCTGAGCTGGAGCCATGGGTGTCTCCGCTAGAGAGACAATATGGACCATTGATAGCAAAGGCATCCATCTATCTACTGAGCTAGGACCGTCTAACCACTGGGCTGGGACCGTATATCCACTGGCCTGGAACCGTCTATCCACTGGGCTGGGCCCGTCTATCCACTGGGCTGGGACCGTCTATCCACTGGGCTGGGCCCGTCTATCCACTGGGCTGGGACCGTCTAACCACTGGGCTGGGACCGTCTAACCACTGGGCTGGGACCGTATATCCACTGGCCTGGAACCGTCTATCCACTGGGCTGGGCCCGTCTATCCACTGGGCTGGGACCGTCTAACCACTGGGCTGGGACCGTCTATCCACTGGGCTGGGACCGACTATCCACTGGGCTGGGACCGACTATCCACTGGGCTGGGCCCGTCTATCCACTGGGCTGGGACCGACTATCCACTGGCCTGGAACCGTCTAACCACTGGGCTGGGACCGTCTAACCACTGGGCTGGGACCGTATATCCACTGGCCTGGAACCGTCTATCCACTGGGCTGGGACCGACTATCCACTGGGCTGGGACCGACTATCCACTGGGCTGGGCCCGTCTATCCACTGGGCTGGGACCGACTATCCACTGGGCTGGGACCGTCTATCCACTGGGCTGGGCCCGTCCACAGTGGGGCGATGATGTAAACCCTGCTGATAATAATAATAATAATAATCAGGGGATTTATGAAATGGAAGACATTTTATGAGCATTTAATGAATTCAGATGTTGTGTTTTGCTGATAAGGACTCTGTCCTACATCTCCGGGAGCAGCCCGGGCCTGTGGTGTGTGTTGGTGTCGTTGGTTACAGACTGAGTGGAGGAGAATGAAATGGAATCATATCGTTTTAACGGAGCAAAACCAAACCGCACAAAGGCAGTGGAGCAGTGATTTAGTCTTGTTTCATTTAGGACTCGAGTCGATTCTGGATTGAGTCGATTCTGAAACACTGTTTAGTGTCCGTCCCGACGCGCCGCTGTGCTTTGGCCTCAAGAATAACGACAATTAAACATTATTCACCGTTTCCAAAAACAGGACGACTTCTGGACTACAGTCTGCCCACTGAGCTGACACAGGACATGGTCGTACCATCTTAAAGAAAAATAAGCACCTGAAAAAATGAAAAGCCGTATTCATTGAGTGTGCACAGCCCTCAAAGACATGGTCAGACTTCCTTCCGTTTCAAAGCGTGGGCGCATTTTAAAAACCATGTGAAAGTCCAGAACTCCCTGCTGCTCAATGGTAAAAGTAATAAACTTATACACTCATTAATTGCATTACAGTTGATGTAATGCAATATGGTCTGGATTCCGGGGGCCGGCGGAGGGCTGCGGGGCCCGGCGAATGGTTAACGAGCCCCGGCCCCGGCGCGGCCCAGGCGTCCAATCAGAAAACAACTGCATCTTTGTTACCGTGGGACCAGCGAGCAGAAACAATGTGGCTCCTATTGGGAGACTAATGAGAAGGCCCAGTCTGACGGTGACACCACCGCCGCCCTGTCCTGTCCCGCTCTGCTCGCTGGCCTGGGACCGCCAGAGACCGAGGGGGTCCCAGGCCTTTGAACATGGAAACACGGAGGGGATGGAGGCAGCGCTGATAGTTGTGTTGTGTAAAAAAACGCAAATATCGGCCAACCGATATTTGCGTTTTTATTACTTCGTTCGCCGATTTTCTATATTTTTTTCCCCGGCATGATTTACAGACAGTTCATTAAATTGTCCTTTTTTAAATTGAGACTTGAAACATTTGTTATCATCATTGTGTCATTTTTATGATGTAAATTCAGGGAGCAAAAGCAGCATCAGGTCAAAATATAGACGAAAAAGAATCTGTATCGGCCCTAAAAAAATCCATATGGGTTGACCCCTATAAGAGTCTGCTTCGACTGCTCACTGCCCAGTTTGAATGCTGGTTCCATCCGAGTTCACCACCATAAGGGAGTGGAGTTCCTTTCATGAATAAAAAAAACACAAAAACGCCTTGGTGTTTTCATCTATTTATTTTTCACAACAATCATATTTTTGTGTGCACTCTAACAGTGAATTGACCTGCTGGAACGTGGTTCTGGACAGCGGAGCATGGATGGGCGTTCTGCCCTCCTCGACCGCCCCTAACGTTGTTCCTCTACATGCGGACGGGGTCCAGGGAATGGCCGGGTTCCTCCGGACTACTGGGCGGGGCTCTGTCACAGGGAGAGAGGGTTCCAAGTTAATCAAGAGGAAAAACTGAATAAAACACGGAAATTGGAAGAAACTGGCAACAGTGACCCGAATGCCGAACACACGCGTCGACCTCAAATGATTCCATTTCACAGCAGGCGGCGTGGAGCTCGTTCAGAGCCCAGATCCTCGTGTGTGCCCGTCACCCTGTGGGGTACGTCTGAGGGCAGGCTGTCGCTAACGCCGCCTTCACACTACCCCTGTCCGTCGACGGATGGATGCTTTTGCGTTTTCCCGGCTTGTATTACAAAGGCCATTTCATTGGACGGTGTATTTGCGTAATCCGATTGGCCGACGGATCCGTCGCTGCCTGAAAAGTTGAACATTCCTCGACTTTTTGACGCAACGGCAACGGAACGGACAGGACCCACAATGCATTTCGAGAGCGCCCCCCCCCCCCCCCACGCACAGTCAATGAGATCTGTCGACGGACGGAGGCGTGGCGGTTACCTTAGCAGCTAGCCGAGGCCTGGGCACCCCCAGCAAGTCTGACAGCTGATTCCTGAACGTCCGGACGGTGGCGATGTCACTCTCCCTGGAACGCACATCCAGCAACGCAACGTGAGAGACGGACACAGAAACACGCCGACACACAGACAGAGGAACGGCGTGATCGCAGCGCCCACGCCCGCGCCCACCACTGACCAGTTGGTGTCGCTCAACAGAGTCATGGCCTCGTCCAGAACCTCCGCGTCCACCACGTCGTCGTACGTCAGCAGCATCTCGTACATCTGGCCCGCCGTGGTCTTCCTCACCTACGGATGGAGGTGAATGGTGGTGGAATGGAGATGCAGAGTTTCAATGGAAAAACAACGTTCACCTCGATTGGCCCAACACCAGTACGCTCACCGAATTCTAAAAACAGACCAGTCAAATGTCTCTTTCTGCCATTCTCTCCATAAGCTCATCATTTAACCAATTGCCACCAGCTGAACAAGAAATGTCTGTCCGATTTCTCCAAAATCAATTAGTGATAAAATGATACAATCCCCTGCACTTTGACACATTAACCGTGGCCTTATTGCACAATACAATTTGTACATCTCCCTGCTTATCCAGTTTTCATTTATTTCATTTATAATTTAGTCAAAATTTCTGTTAAACAATTTTTTTTTTATTCCAGTGTATTTTATTTCTTTTTTTTGAAGCACAGAAATACAGTATAGAGTATTTCACACAAACATCCTGTATGAGAATGAGTGACAAATAAAAAAACAAATAAATCTCGAATCAATCACGTCCAATTGATCTGATCCAAAAATGGCCGACTCACCGCAAACAGGGCGTGACCCAGCAGCAGCAGCAGCTGCGACAGAACCAGCTTCCTCACCTCGCCCTGGAACTGGATCAGCCCACAGAACCTGGAGCCGGGCACAGGGCCACCGCGGGCACAGTCAACACATCAACCTAGACTAGCTTACGGACTAAACCCCACACCTCAGGACTGACTGTTGTTTAAACCTTGTTATTTATTTCATTACCTCAGGAACTGCACATTGGTACATTAATACTTAGTCATATTTATTTTTTAATGCACAAGTCACCTACAAACGGACAGTTACATGTATATAGTATGTTTATCTTATTCTAATAGTTTTTTTTATTATATTTTATTACAATTGGTAAATTTATTTGTATATATACTCTTGCTTCCCACTCTCTTTTCCCACTGCACTGCTGGTCACTGGTGAATTTCTCCTAAGGGGGATTAATAAAGGACTATCTTATCTTATCTTAACACACCTTTCCCTCACGTGCACGCTCACGTGCACGCTCCCAAATGTGCACTCAGACAGATTGATCGGATCGATTGGTGAGGTCTGGACTCACACGGCGATGCAGGAGCGAAGCTTCTGCATGTTCATGGACCGCTTGATCTCGTCTTTGCAGAGCGCCAGCAGGTCCACGCAGAACGGGTGACTGCAGAGGAGGAGGAGAAGAAGAAGAAAGTAAACCGAGAGCGTTTCCTTAAGTCCGTACTTCCTCCACACAGACGCGACGCGGTGCGGGGCTGAATTACGACGGCGTGTAAAGCGGTCCCTCTGCGACGCTTACTCTTCTTGCGCGGCGAAGACTTCAAAGCAGTTGTTGGAGAGCATCATATCGAGCATCTTCAGCAGAGGAATGGACACCCTGCGGAGAGAGGCCGGCACATCAACACACTGGCACCAGGGGAGGCCAGGTTAGGGTACACACTACATACACTACACACACTACACACACTGGCACCAGGGGAGGCCAGGTTCAGGGTACACACTACACACACTACAAACAGGCACCAGGGGAGGCCAGGTTCAGGGTACACACATACATACTACACACACTGCTACATACACTACACACACTGCTACACACACATACATACACTACACACAGTGCTACATACACTACACACACATAGATACACTGCTACATACACTACACACATACATACACTACACACACTGCTACACACATACATACACTGCTACACACTGCTTGTGTGCGTGCATGCGTGTGTGTGTGTCTGTGCATACCGGTCATGGCGCAGGTTGTCTTTGAAGATCCTCAGCAGAGTGTCTCCGAAGCGGCCCAGGGCCGCGGCGTCCTGCTGGATCCCCTTCAGGTGCTGGAACAGCGACTGGGACGAGAAGCGCACCTGAGGAGGGGAACAGAGAGCCCACGCCGCTCAGCATCGCTGCCACGTCACGTGACCGCTACGTCAGCGCTACCGCTGCATCAGCGTGACCGCTATGTCAGAGTGACCACTACGTCACGTGACCGCTTCGTCAGCGTGACCGCTACGTCACGTGACGTAGCGGTCACGTCACATGTTTTTCTGTGCACACATCCTAGAACAACACAGCAGCGAACACAACGGGAACGTCGCAGTAAACGATACAGTAGCCGTATTGACCGACGAGTGTACCGTTCGTGTAATATACAGACAGAGGGAGGGCCTAAAAACAGAGTGTTCTGGGCCTCACGCCACACCGTGTTTCAAAGACATGCAACGATCGCTGAACTATAATAAATAACAGTCATTTCTTTATTTTCTTTTCTTACTATGGCACAAACCAATGAACCCTGGAAACAACTCTGAGTTACATTATATGATGATGAGCATGAAGATATGTTTTGCCAGAAACCTAATGAAATCAACCTGTCACTTCACGGAGAAGGAAAACAACCGCCGGTTCTGTCTTTGGCGGTCCTGTCTTTGTGGGCTTCACTCTTTTCCCACTCTTCCTCGATTCAGACCGTTGATTAAAGATGGCGATAGCAACTGCAGTTCAAATCAGGACAAAGGAAGTCAACCCAAGTGTGTGTGTGTGTGCGTGCGCGTCCTGTGTGTGTGTGTGTGTGTGTGTGTGTGTGTGTGTGTGTGTGTGTGTGAGTGAATGTGAGCAAGCATGTGTATATTATATGGATACGTGTGAGAACAGTCAATTCCAGAGAGATGGATGCTGTGTTGGCCTGGTTTCCCCCAACACGGCCCTGTCCAAACATATCAGCCCTCACCGCCTCCGAGGGACCAGCAGCAGCGGGGAAAAGAACAGGGGGAGGGGGGCGGGGGGGTGAGGCAGGGATGGGAGAGAAGGGAGGGGGGGGGGGAGATGGTGTTGGAGAGCAGCGATGGCAAAGCAGAGCCAACAAAGTGCCAGAAAACGGCACAGAGGGAATAGGCTTAGGGCTGTCGTTGGCAGGTGTCCACTCGCTGTGCCGTCCTCGTCGCTCTGTGGATATGCGCCCCAGAGCCAGTGAACAGAAGGGCCCGGGCCGTATTCTGTCTTCATTAGAGCCGTAAACAAAGTACGAATGTGAGAAATAACCAACGGCGCACCAATCCTCTGCTGATAGCCTGGAGGCTCCTCTCTTCAGATGGGCTCCTTCACTCCCGAGGCCCACCGGGGGAGACGGGCCGCGGGCCTAACCCTACCCCTCACCCCTAACCCCTAACCCTAACCCTCACACTAACCCTAACCCTCACCCTCACCCCTAACCCCCTAACCCTCACCCCTAACCCTCACCCCCTAACCCTCACCCCCTAACCCTCACCACTAACCCTAACCCTCACCCCCTAACCCTCACCTCTAACCCTAACCCTGACCCTCACCCCCTAACCCTAACCCTCACCCCCTAACCCTCACCTCTAACCCCCTAACCCTCACCTCTAACCCTGACCTTCACCCCTAAAGCGCTTTTATGCAAAGCACCTTACAACATTGCCTGAACTTCACTAACCCTTCATGCACGGTGGACTCAACAGTGCAGGGCGACAGCCAGCTGGTCAGGAGCAGTCAGGGTGAGGGCGTCTCGCTCAGGGACGCCACGACACTCCGCTAGGAGGAGCCGGGGATCGAACCAGCAACCTTGCAGATACCAGCGCGGGACACACGCGTCTGCTAAATACCCTAAGTGTAAATGTGACGGTGATCCCTCAGATCGCTCGACATGGAGGTAACTTATCCATTGCTTTGGGCTTTGCCGGCGTGTTGCGTGCAGAGAGTTAAACGCCCTCTTCATGCAGCCCGCTCTTTGGCAAACCGTGGTCACGAAGCTGTTGAGGAATATTGCTTTCAGCCGTCGAAGCGTTCCAGCGTTCCTCTGACAGCACGGAGCCGAGGTGATGGCTGAAGGAATTTGCCGGAAAATCCTTTATGCATTCTTCCTTGATTATGCGGTCCTCATAAAATGAAGACGTTTTAATCGAAGTTAGCTGTTGCCCTGCGACATAACCCTTCTCTGGTCTCTGCCGTCGTCCAGATGTCTCTGAGAGCTGCCCAAAACCGACGTGGCGAGACTCAACGCGAGGAGGTCATGCAGATGTATGGTATCGATTCAAGCGAGTTGGTCAAAAATATATCACTGATGAACAATTGGGACGCATTTGGTGCCAGTTTGCAGTTTTGTGGTCCAAACACGAGCCAGGTATTTGTACAAACTGTACAACTCTACTCTACTCTGCGGCGTAGTAGCCTCTGAAGCAGTTATCACAGATCCAGAAGTTGGAAAAAAAACTATCCACAAGTTTCCATTGCCCTGTGATGCTTTGCGCGAATTGTGGGCTTCACTACTGGTTACTATGAGATCGATGTAAACAATCACCGTCTGTCATTCATTCAGTCCGATTTCAACCAATTATTTAGCTTTGTGCGGTGGTAAGTACGTCCTCGAACGGCACACGTTGTCCACAAGCTTTTTAAAGCCATAATTGTATTCAGCGACAGCGTGACTATATACAGTGATGTGCTCAGCACTGCCAGCTGATCGGCTAAAAACACAGCGGAGGCGTGCGGGCGGCCGGAAGTGTGGCCCACATTTCCCCAGTAACCACCCCAGGAAACTGGGCATCGTCGCTTATGCAAACGGCTCCCGTTACCTCTTCTAAAGCCAGAGACTTTCTGCCTCGTAGTAGTTTGTTTTCTGTTTTGAAAGACCGCAGCCAGACAGAGATACGTCTGTCCCTCCCAGTCGACGCTCGACCATATCGCGTTCGCAGTGGTCCCGCCGGCCAGATGAACCACAGCTGACCTGCAGATCCCCGCCCCCAGGAACACATTAAAAGTAATGTGCATATTTGAGCGCGTCTGCCATCAGGTCTCAGATGTTGTGATTTGTGAGACAGCGACTTGGGGAGCATTTGCATTGTGCAACATTTGGCAGTGACAAAAGTCGTCAAAGTACCGAAGTAGGTACTAGGTAGGTTTAACAACAACAACATGGTACTAACCACAACAACATGGTACTAACCACGAGAGAGGCCATCGACTACACCGATTGAACGCCGTTTCAGGACACACTCCACCTAGGCCTCATGGTGCGTCGCGCCGTCTGAATCGGGAGGCTACAGCACGCCTTGCTGGACAGAACAGGAATATAAAAACGGCCCCGGGAATGATGTGTGTGATCAGCCGAGACGGAGGGAACGGTCCCAGCAGCAGCAGCAGCGGCAGCGGCAGCAGCGGCAGCCCTGAGGACCAGCATAAACAAGCAGGTCCCACAGGGGGCAGGAAGCCTGGCGCCTGCCCCGACACGCTCCCGCTCTGCCTCAGCCTCGGAGCGGGAGCAGAACCGGTGTGGCAGAGACACAGACAGAGAGAGAGAGGCCAGGTCGGCAGACGTTAAAGAGAAAAAATAAAAAAGGTTTGGGAGAGACAGAAAGAAACAAGGGAGAAAAAAAAAAAAAGTGGGATGAAATGACAATCTTGGTTTTGGTGAAACCGTTGGGTGTGTTGAAACTAAGGGAGGTGGTGGGGGAGGGGGCGCGGTCCCAGGCGTGTGTTTTAGTGTGGGTGTGTTTCGGTGTGTGTGTGTGTGTATGTGTGTTTGGGTGGTGCGTGGTGTGTGTTTTGGTGTTTGTTGGTGTGCATGTGTGTGTGTGTGTGTTTCAATGTGTGAATGTGTGTGTGTGTGTGTGTTTCAATGTGTGATTGTGTGTGTGTTTCAATGTGTGTGTGTGTGTGTGTGTGTGTGTGTGTGTGTGTGTGTGTGTGTGTGTGTGTGTGTGTGTGTGATGGAGAAAGGGAGCGATGCTGATGTTGATGATGTTGACGATGTTGATGCATGTCGTTCCTCTGTTTGTGTCGTCGTGCTACAGCACTGGATTGGGAGAAAAGGATTGTTTGGGGCACCTGGAAGTGTTGGAAACCCATCGACGCTGACGGGTGCGGACGCGCCCCGACGCATGTACGACACACTGACATCTGCCTCGGGCCTTTGAGCAACGCGCATTGCCTTCTGTCCCACATACAGATTTGCACCTGCCAGCCAAACCAGATCATATTTTTTTTTACAAGAAGAAGCGTAAGAAGAGCTTCTTCTGGTTTTGATTTCCTTGGGCCAATGGTGTCGTTGCTTTGAGAACCACTTTCTAGACTTTCTTGTTTTTCATTTGTTTGGGGAGAAGGCCCCAGTCACACAGAAACACAACAAGAGGCTGGAGGGAAAAGTGTTGCAACAGCACCCTCTAGAGGAGGAGAGGTGCAGGACGACCAGACGATATATTCCTCAAACGATTGGGAATAGAGAATCACAATATACTGATACTGTTTTCTACATACTACGTAAAACAAATATAGTCTGTTTAACTTTAATACTACCGTTCTAATGAATTTAATTACTTTACTAAATTGCTACTAATTACTTAGTACTAATTTATTACTGCTAAATTTGATTATTCAATATCATGGACCGGACTAGACCACTATAGTGGACCGGACTAGACTCTTATAGTGGACCGGACTAGACCATTATAGTGGACCAGACTAGACCACTATAGTGGACCGGACTAGACCACTATAGTGGACCGGACTAGACCACTATAGTGGACCGGACTAGAGAAATATATTTTACCAGGTCCTGGTCCACTATAGTGGTCTGGTCTGGTCCTGGTCCAGACCACACCAGACCAGTCCACTATAGTGGACCAGGACCAGACCAGACCACTATAGTGGACCAGACTAGATCAATAAAGTGGACCAGACTAGATCCATAACGTGGACCAGACCAGACCACTATAGTGGACCAGACTAGATCAATAAAGCGAACCAGACTAGATCCATAACGTGGACCGGGCCCAGACGGAACCAGCGTGCGGTTGGTACCGTGGAGTCTGTGAGTCCGCCCACGGACACGGTGAGGCCCAGCAGCGCGTGGTAGCGGTAGTGCTCCAGGCCCAGCAGCTGGGTGACGTAGGGGAAGGCCTGGGACGGGGCGTTCCAGTTCAGAGTGGTCCCCGTCTCACTGGGGGGGAGAGACACACCATCAGTACAGACACCACCAGAGAGACCATCAGTACAGACACCACCAGAGAGACCATCAGTACAGACACCACCAGAGAGACCATCAGTACAGACACCACCAGAGAGACCATCAGTACAGACACCACCAGAGAGACCATCAGTACAGACACCACCAGAGAGACCATCAGTACAGACACCACCAGAGAGACCATCAGTACAGACACCACCAGAGAGACCATCAGTACAGACACCACCACTAAGGCCTCACATACTGTTTTTATTAGCGGTTTATTTGTTTTTATTAGCGTGACCAGACGACCGTCACGCGCGCAAAACAATATCCCGAGTTTGAGATCTCAATCACGGGATATTGCCCGATATCCCGAGATAGCGAACCAAATCAAATCAAATTGCGCCATCTTAGGAGGTTCACGTGTAAGCACAGACTAAAGTATCATATTCACTTCTTCCAAATGAGACAGGGAATGAGCGCAGCACTAACGACCTCTGGATGAATGCGTGCACGATTCTCCAGGGTTTGATTGGGTTGTTCAAAAGGTGACAGAACCCGCTTGCCAGCTTTGCGTGAGCCAGTCGCATGCTCCGTGTGAGAGGGAGTGGCAACGCTGGCATCTGGTTATTAAGTCTAAACGCACGCCTGCCAGTGTGGACAAGTTGTCGTTAGACACTGAATACCTCAGGGGTAGAGGTCGTAGCTTTATTAGATTTGAATGCAAATGATCCAATAAACTGATTTTTGGGGGGCGGATTTTGTTGAATTGGTGAACGTCAAGACTGTAGAAATGAGATAACGTGAGCTATCACACCTACATTTATTCACAAACAAGTCATTTTGCAGACATGTCACAGCCCTCGGGGCTCGAACCCAGAACTCTTTGGCTGCGAGTCAAACATTCACAGCACCCCGAGACACGCCCGCCCCAGGGCACTTCATTGCATTCAAAACACATAACCGGGATTCATGTGACAACCTGTGCGTCTAACCTGCGGTGACACCGATGTCAAAACGACTGCAAGCATCCACTGTGACAAGAGCGACTCACGGGGGGAAGATGCTCAGCAGCTCCTCTCGGTGGTGGATGTGCGGTACTGCAGGGCTGGAGCAGTGGAGGAGGCGCAGGAACACCATGCCCGCGTGGGCCCTGTAGCGGTCAATCTTCTCCGCTGCCTGCTGGGCCACGCAGCACATCATGCGCTCCACCCTGTGTGACACACACGCACACGCACACACACACACACATACACACACACACACACACAGACACACACACACACACACACACACACACACACACACAATCACATAATGAAATCATGTAGGAGCATGTTTCCAGTGGGTTGTTCAAAAGGCAGAGTGTTAAAGTGTTAAAGGCGTTAGCAGTTAGTTAGTTGAAAGTCGAGCCTGCCAGCACTAAACATTAACATGATGTCAGCTGCACAGAAGATGGGAACATGCGGAGGCAAACGTTAACTGGAAGGTTTACAAAACATTATCTTCGTTTCATATACGCGTGTGTCTTAGATGTAGCCTTTCCAAAACTAAATTCTTCGAAGTTATACTTCGAAACGACTTTCACTACTAGAGTTACCCTAATCTACGCGATTGTCAACACTCTGATTGGTCAAACATTATCACAACCCCCCCACCCTTACCCTCATCGTAACACAACCCCCACCCTTACCCTGGTCGTAACACAACCCCCACCCCTTACCCTGGTCGTAATGCTGCGGGGACATGTAGTGTGTGTCCGTGGTGTGTACTCACAGGTCCGCGGAGAGGAGCTCTGGGGCCGTGGCGACCACTAAGAGGGTCACCTCCATCAGGCTGGTCATGGCTGCCTCTCTCACCCTGGACGGGGACACACACACACACACACACACACACACACAAGACCAGTTTATCAAGGCTGAACCCCACTGACGGGACAAATAGTCCTGCATGTATGCAAAGACCTCGGTGTGACCGTGCACGGCCCTACGGCCGGTGGACGACCTGCACACACTCAGAGGAGCAGTCCTCCTCCCAGAGCTTAGCAACGCTTCGCCCTTCTCCGCAGAGGAACGCGGCGAGCGATCTCCGATTGGTCGAGCAGGGAAGAGGGCGTATTGTTTACAATAACAGCCAGACGCGAGAATAAATGAATGCACCCGGCGAAATAAGATGGCTCTTTTTTAGTTTGGTTGCGATACACCGACCACCTTCTGTAAGTACATTTCTGAATGATTTTGTCTTTTTCCCCATGGATACTCCAATTTCCAATAAATTTTTTATGGAGCGAAATCAATCCCCCTTTCAGGATTGGCTCGCCAGTTCATTTACATATGTTCATTTACAGTTACATACGGGGTAGGGAGACGATGTACTTCTCCCTCGTGTGCACAGTGACCGGACGGGAGAGCATAACCGCAGGCAGCTCTGCACAGGTCTGGGTCATGACTCATGTCCCGACGAGGATTATCTTTGTCTTTGTATCTCTATATTTTCGGTTGCCTTTTGAGATCTGTGCTAGGGACAACAGATGGGAATTAGCATCGGCTTATTTACAGCGAGCTTGTTTGTCAATCAACGAGCATTGTCCTCATCGACTAAATGAATAAATTCAAGAAATAAGTAAATCCACGCAAAACACGCTCCATGCAGGACCCGGTGCTCAGCCTCACTCATGACCAAACGGTTCCGTCTTTGCACGTTCACTCTCAACGCACGGTGACGACACGCTCCGTCTGAACGCACAGAAGAGTCCCGCAGAGAGCGAGAGCAGCTCCCGAGCGTGTCGCTAAACGTGCCCTGGCGCTGGTATCCCCACCCCCCCGATGGCTCCTCCCTGGGCCGCCGCGGGCTCTCCGTACCCGTCTGACAGCGCCAGATGGCTGCGGGGCGGCGTTTGTTTACATGCAGCAGCGCTGAGCGACGCAGCGCCTGCTGGATCAGAGTGAGCGGTGCCACGCCCCGGGCAGTTATTGCAACAGTTGAGTAATCCTCTCAAAACTCAACAGGTGGGAACAGGTGCACGGCAGCGGGGAGAGACGCACAGGTGCACAGGAATTTCTCAGGGAGGAGGGAGGAGGGGAGGGGGGGGGTGAAGGAAGACAGGTGGAGGGAGGAGGGAGGAGGGGGGGAGGGGAAGGAAGGATAGAGGGGACAGGTGGAGGGAGGAGGGAGGAGGGGGGGAGGGGAAGGAAGGATAGAGGGGACAGGTGGAGGGAGGAGGGAGGAGGGGGGGAGGGGAAGGAAGGATAGAGGGGACAGGTGGAGGGAGGAGGGAGGAGGGGGGGGAGGGGAAGGAAGGATAGAGGGGACAGGTGGAGGGGGGGAGGGAGGGAGGGAGGGAGGGAGGGTGA
>NW_028177343.1:0-10000 GCF_964030765.1 Micromesistius poutassou | reverse complement strand
GGTCGGTGTGTTAGGGGAGATGATGATGCTTGGGGTGTGCGTGCAGTTAGGAATGCGTGGTGAGGACGCTAGCTGTATGAGAGCAGCGACACTACTGTGTGTGGGAGGGTAATGATGGTGCTTGGTGTGCTGTAAGGTGAGTGGGCATGGTGATGAGGAGGGGGTTGGTGTCTGAGGGCACATGATGATGGGGGGTGGGGTGCGGTGGGGTCCTGACCACTGGGGTGTTGGAGCATAGCTCATTCATCAACATTGTTCTGCTGGGATGATTTATCTTCTCATTGCCCATGCACAGATGTCATACGTGGGCTGGCTATGCCCCAGGAGTGCTGGCTGGTTTCAAACCTGGCACTTATGGTAAGATAATGGTACTAGTTGTGTGTGTGTGTGTGTGTGTGTGTGTGTGTGTTTGTGTATGAGTGTGTGTGTGTGTGCGTGCGTGTGTGTGTGTGTGTGTGTGTGTGTGTGTGTGTGTGTGTGTGTGTGTGTATGAGTGTGTGTGTGTGTGTGCGTGTGTGTGTGTGTGTGTGTTTGTGTGTGTGTGTGTGTGCATTACACTCTGTTCTGGTTTACGGTTCGAATGACTGGTAGCTCCGTTCGAACAAAAGGAAGCATTCCTGCATGTCTTGCAGGTGCTGTATCTTAGGCCCCTGGGGGCCCCTGAAGGCTCCATTTTCACAACCCATTTCCAACTCCAGCCGGCCCCGTCGGCCCCATGCTGGGTGGCTCCGTCCCGCGCCAGAACCGCGTTCCGCAAAGAAAGCGCGGTCCGTGGCAGTAAAGCGGGGAAATGGAGTGGAAAAAGTAGGCAGAGGGGAACGTCCGCGCGGGGCCAGAGCTGACATCTGCGACCGATCAGGTCCGACCCGGGGCCCCGGGGCCCCGCGCTCGCCACCGGGACGGCCGCTGCCGACCACAGCGGGACGCCATACGTCCCCAGATCAGCCTTAGCATTTAGGATCTGAGCTACCCTGCGTGTAACGAGGGACAGACCAACAAAAAAAAAGAAATCATTAACGTTAGTGCCGGCTCCGAGGCCCCGGTTCAATGTTTTGTTAAATGACACTCAAAAGGTTCCTCCCCAACCTTCTCTCTCCCCCTGTCTCCCCTGGTCTCCCCCCCCCCCTCGCCCCGGCCGTGTTTGTTGTCTTTGCTGACCTTTGTGGAAAATGTCTTCTTTATCTCCGCGAGCGGTGTCAGTTGCTACACGCCGCAAGCTAATGTGAGAGGCTCCACTTCTGCCCGGGCGTCCGGGGAAGGACCGCTCTGGGAGCGCTCTGGGCTCAAGTGATTTTAAAACCTGATAGATTTTCTCAGTCAAACGCACCTCCGAGATAACTTGCCTTGCATTGCAAGTGAGCCTGCCAGAGGTTATGCATAAAGACTTTACTTTTCCAGCCTTTGGTAAGGGGAGAGGGGAGATGGTAGAGAGGGGAGGGGGGCGAGGGGAGAGGGGGGGACATGTGCTGTCGGTGCTGATGCGTATCTGGGTTAGCTTATCGTTAGCTACTCGCGTCATTAGACTATGCTTAGGTTGCCGGCTCTCAGGCCTCACTCGGATTTAATTGCAGGGGAGAGGCGCGCGTATACCAAAGATCAGCCCTTTTATTATTCAGAAGCCAAATTAAGACTATCAAACAGACTCGGGGTGCCGCGCTGTGAGCGCACACTCACAGCGGGGTCAACGACATGCAAATATTTGCATGTTCGGATGCTCGGCGAACAAGGAAGCCAAGGAGAGAAAGGAAATACTTCATCATGTTGTATGCATATAATATAATTGTGTCTCTGGTCGGGCAAGGAGTCTGTTTGAATTTAATTAGGAGCGTACTTACTGCCCCAATATTCCAGACTAATGAAGCTCGTTTGTGTGTCTGTTGCACAACTAACGCCCGCTTGATAAATGGGAAGTGTCACTTTAAAAGATGATAAATCGGACTCTGGACCCCCCCCATCAAAAAAGAAAAGAATACAGCGGCCATGGTGACTGGGGGAAAAACCAGCAAAGGTTCATGGGTAAATGAGACCTGAGCGAGGGGGAGGGGGCAGTGGGGGGTAGGGAGGGGGAGGTGGAAGGGTGAGGCGGGGGGAGGCCAGGGTGGAAGGGAAGCATGGTGGGAAGTTGTGTGTGGAAATCACAGGGGCCAAATGCCACACACTGTGGAAATGTCAGGCCCCCAAAGAGAGGCCCCCTATCTGACGGAGCACTGAATAAAACACAAATACAAAATGAATCCACTGTGCACACACACTGGCTTTTGCATGGCGAGGGACGGCAGCTGAATGTAAATACTGGCACACTCCGGAATAAGTGTGACAGTGTGACACAGTGGTGGACTCAATAACCTACAGCCGACCCGTTGAGCAAAATAACACACAAAACACTACAATATCTATGAGTTTACGATAAAAGGAATTCACAGTATTGAGCAATCATTTCTACCCTCTAAAAACAAAAACACAGTTGAAAATACATCGGAATGGTTCAGGAGAAAGACCACTAGGTTCAAAAGGGAAGCAAAATCCTAAACCTATTGAATGCTTTGAAAAAAACAACATCTGTTACCTTTCTATTTTTAGCTGGTTGCTGCTTTCCCCCCATCAGCTCCACCCACAGCCCCACCACCACCTCCACTACCACTTCCGCCCCGGCCCGACCACCACCTCCACTACCACCTCCACCCTCAGTCCCACCACCACCTCCACCACCTGCCCCACCCACACCTCCACCACCACCTCCAGCCCTAGCTTCAGCACCACCTCCACTGCCAGCTCCACCATCAACTCCCTCACCACCTCCACCCCAAACATGACCACCACCTCAACCACCACCTTTCATTTGGCGGTTGTATGCGTGCATGCTGATCTCCATCACCACCTCCGCCTCCACCACCACCACCAGCTCCACCACCACCTCCACCACCACCCCCACTCCACCTCCACCATCACCTCCACCACCACCCCCACTCCACCTCCACCATCACCTCCACCACCACCCCCACTCCACCTCCACCATCACCTCCACCACCACCACCAGCTCCACCATCTCCACCACCACCTCCACCACCACCCCCACTCCACCTCCACCATCACCTACACCACCACCCCCACTCCACCTCCACCAACAACTCCACCACCTCCACCACCAGCTACATCACAATCTCCACCAACACCTCCTCCACCATCTCCATCACCAGTTCCTCCACCACCAGCTAAATCAACACCACCTTTACCAGCAGCTACATCACCACCTCCACCACCAGTTCCTCCAAACCTCCACCACCACCTCCACCACCACCACCACCACCTCCTCCACCACCTCCACCACCGGTCCCTCCACCACCTCCACCCCCGGCTCCGCCCAGCTCTGAGACTGTGTGTGCGTAATGACACAGAGCGAGACTTAATGCACCTACCAAGACAGTGATTATCACCTCCGTAATCCTACAGTTCATTAGTTTCACCCTCTTAATAATTAAGTTGGCAGAGTGCTATGGTCCGGGGAGACCTTCTCTCGCATCGCTAATGCTCGAATTAACAATAAAGGTTCAGCTCAACTTGGAAAGTGGCTGCCCGACTCTCTCTTATCCCTCTACCAGGGACGTTGGGTGGGTAGGTGGGGGTTCATCTCCACAGCTCTGCAGCCTAGTGTGTGTGTGTGTGTGTGTGTGTGTGTGTGTGAGGGGGGGGGGGGGGGATTCTTCCCACTCCGATCACTTGTTAGAAGTCGTGTGATGGACTTTATTGATCGGCTGTGTGTGTGCGTGTGAGTGTGTGTGGCATGGGCTGGGGTTAACGAGCAGCAGAGGCTGTTTGCCTAATTGAACTTTATGTTGCCAAAGGGGAATTGTTTGCAGAGAGCTTTTAAAACGGTCCCTAATGTTTAGCGGGGGTAAGGGGGAGGGAGGGGGGCACGTTGCTCTGGATAGCAGTGCTGGGAGCGGCGTTGTCATGGCGGGCCGCCGTATCCGGGTCTGTCAATAGGATGTCAGTGGTTGTTAACCGCCCTGGATCCTAGACGGAGGTGAGGTGAGGAGAGAGAGCCAATAAGATGGATCCAGTGTCGGTCGGGGCGGTCGAAAGACGCTAAGACTATGGCGCCGGGATTTTATTAACGCAACGTGGAATTTATGCTTCGTGAGTACGTAGTGTCGCAACCAGGGTTACAAAAATCTAATAAAAAATACAAAATCTACATTTCTACCTCTGCACCCTTAGGCTTCTCACACACACACACACACACACACACACACACACAGACAGACACGCACACACAACACACAGACACATTCTACATTAAAATGTGTAAACATGATGAGGGTGTCTGTGTGCGGGTCTCTCTGAGGTCTGGCTGCGCTCATGAATAAAGCAGGAGGGCAGTTTGACCGCTGGCCCCTGGCTGATTGCCCGTCTCTGGGTCAGGTCTGGGAGAGGGGAGGGCGGGGCGGGCAGGAGGGCTCCGCGGCGGTGAGGTGAGGAGTGTGTGTGTGTGTGTTTGTGTGTAACTGGAAGAGTGTGTGAGTTTAGGGGTCGGGGGTGGTGAGGAGGTGATGGGGGGGGGGGGGCAACCTCCATGTCCGTCTGGTTTACTGACCGCTCAGACCTCTCAAAGCCCAACAGGCACACACACACACACACACACACTCACACTCACACCATATGCGCTGGTGTGTGTGTGAATGAGGTGTGTGTAGTGGGGCAGATGGATCAATGAGGAGGAGGTGGGCCGGGGAGGGGAGGGGATTATCTGTGGAGGTGTGCAGGGGGCCGGCCCCTCCGCGTCCACCTTCCTCCTCTTTGTTTGGCGAAGAAAGAGGAGGAAGACGCTTTCTAAACACCGCCAGACAGAAGCTGTCAGCCGAGCGCGAGACGAGCCTGATTTATGACGCCCCGAAAAAGTGCCTCGCACTCCTGTGTGTTTCAGAGCCGTCCGTCACCAGAGCTGTCGCTGTCCCTCTAACGTCCAACTTCCCCTTGTGTCGCGTCGCTTTTTTTTTTGCGGCGGGGTTAAAATCGCACGGGGCGGCGCTTTCTGCTCCTCCCCTCCTCCCTGGTTTTTAATGGAGACGCGCGGCCGTGATTTATTCAAACGACAAAGCTCTCCATTACACCGCCTCTCTTTCCGGAGGTATCCGTCATTGGTGCTAATGTCATATTACTTTCGCGGACCGTTCTGCGTTTGATGAATGACCGTGACGGGCAGTAAAAAATAGATCAAAACCACTGGGATGAGGAGAAGCGGTGGTCGGGGTGGGTGGGTGGGTGGGGGGGGGAGGAGGAGAGAGGGGGGAGAGGGGGGAGAGGAGGAGGAGGAGGAGGAGAGAGAGTGAGTGGGGGGGAGGGGGGGGGAGCAGAGCGGTAGGGCCGTTAAATCATTTCCCTCCAACGCCCAACAGGGCTCTTGGAAAATACCAGCCATTATATTTCCACCACGGCTAATCAAAGCGAACAGAGAGTGATTAGAAAGTGCATGGAACGGCATAGTGCCCTCTTTTTTTTTTTCCTTTTTCTTCTTCTGAACCTTAACAAGCCATTACCACTGTGGAGCGCCCGGGCACGGGCCAGTGGCGTATGCTCGCTGAAATATGGCACACTTACTACCCAACCCAGCCCAATCTGTCACCGCGGCAGACGAGCAAGGCAGCAGAGTTGTGTTAGCAGACGTTAAACGTCTCATTAGAGGGGGTTTGATTTTGATGATTTAAGCGGCAGGGATTTTATTGATTGAAAGACGTGTGCATAATTTTACCTTTATGATAGCTAACATATTTAATGTGCATACTATATTATACTATGCTATTATATCAGGAATTATGAGGATTATCTTTTATTTTTATTTGATGTGATTAAATATCTTAAAATGGGTCATCTTTATTTTACCTCCCATCTAATAATTGTGTTGATTTAACGCCGTATTGCCACATAATGTGAATTAAGAATCAGAAAATGACGTTACGTTTGAATAGTTAATTGCAAGCGTTGCAGACATATTTTGTATTTTTTTCCCCCCATTCTTTCAGAAAACATCTGGATGGCAGTAAACTGCACCATATCATTAACTGTGTTTTAATGTACACAGCGACTCAGGTCCTCATATGTGGCAGCAGGTCCCCATATGTCCCGACAAACGTGTTTGTGTGTCACCTCGGTGCTCAGGTGTGGGAGCAGGTGTGCGGGCGGGGCCTCAGGAACACCTACTCAGCGTTTAACTGACACCTGACACTGTTGTTGTGAAGCCTGTGGGTGCCATGGCAACGGCAAACATGCCAAACAGCCTCACCCCAAAATTATGTAATGAACCAAACAAGATAAGGTGCCCTCAAATTAGTTCATTTAAAATGGAAAATATAAGTTAAATGGATCTTGGTGTGTACAATTCTGACACATTCTACATTAATAGGTAGGAGTCCAAATACTAGTCATTGATTTGACAACATTTTGCTTCATTTCTTCTTGGCCATATCAAATGATTTTTGTTTGCATTATGCAACAGCGTTCCTCAACTGTTGCAGGCCCCCTACCTCATCACTCATTCTCCGACGTCTTCATCATCTGAACTACCTGCTCCTCAGCCGTCACGTTACTCCTAAACCTTGACCCCTCTGCGTCCCACAAACACGGGACAACCTTTGACCCCAGGGCGAGTTGAGTTCAGGGCTTACAGAGCTCTGTGATGTGCAGCTGGAGACGTGTGTTGTTTGTGTCCTAAAGCTGAACCCCAACTAGTTCCTGGGTTAGGCCTGAGCTCCTGCACCATAACCCACCAAAGACAACACACAACAGCCCAACTGAACGGAAAGAACTGACCAACCAGGAATAACTAAGGAATACAAGTAACTGTGTGTGTGTGTGTGTGTGTGTGTGTGTGTGTGTGTGTGTGTGTGTGTGTGTGTGTGTTTATTTTTTACATTGTGTGTGTATTTTATTCTTTATTCTATTAATTTCTTTGCATGACCTCACTTCCATCGAATGCTATGTTATCGTTATGTAAAAAGTGAAAGCTATGAATGTTATGGATGCGAAGACTAGCTGACTAATGGGGATTCTTTATTAAACAAATAAACCAGAACGTAACCTTTTTTTTTTCAGAGGGTTTGCCAGAAGCAAATTGTCTGTCTCTCCTTCCTAGCAGCCTGCAGCAAGATTGTAAAGGCAGTATAATCTGGTGTTAAGAACCCAGTCAGAGCCTCAGAGCAGGAGGAGAAGTGGAGAGCGTTTCACTGGGATGGACCAAAGAGCAGACAGGAGAGGAGTAGAGTATCAAAAAATTAAAAAAACCAATAAACCATACATTATTCAACCCCGAGGTTTGACAAGGGAACACAGAGAGTTGGTGAAGCTCCCCTGGTCCTGCCAGAATGCCGTGCCAGAAGTTTCTAGTTGCCGTCTCGCGGGCTTAAAAAGTGGTAATAATGAATAGCTGTCATGCGTTTCCATGCTAATCGATGCAGCGCCGGCATGTAAGCATAGCATCGCAAATACATCAAGTCTCTTTGAGGATGGCGCGTTCTATACACATATGGTCACATCGCTTCGTTGGGAAGTAATTAACTCAACACTTATCAATAAATTATTATTTTTAAATAATTTTTGCAACTTTCTAGATTGTGGATTAATATGCATTTTAATATGCATTTTAGTTTTGAATTACTACAAATATACCTTAACAACCATTACATCTTACACCTTACCTTACTGCTATAATAAAATTATCATGCAGTCCACATATGATTAAAAAACATTCTAATGGTGATACTATATTTTTATTTTTTTATTTTTTAAATAAAAAGTTAAAAAACACCCCAAAATAACGTATTTAACTCCCAGACAAAAGTTTCTCAGTTTCCACTGTGTTAAAGTTATCTTTCATCTAAAAAGGTGGTATTCTATAAATGATGGATTGGAGCCTGGAACCAATGTACTGCCGGTTGTCAGGGATCATTTGTCCTTGGTTATTGTCAAAAGGCATCCCACGAGCTGAAGGGGAGAAATTAGTATTCTTTTTTTTTTCTTTCACTATCGATTGGTGAGCAGAAACTGTCTTGTATTTGACGGGGGACTGGCCCCGCAAGGATTTGCCTTTTCAGGAAGTAAGTTGGAAAACAACCTTGGAGGAGACTGACTGCTACACTACAGTCCACCGTGTACCACAAACACTCTCTCCATCCTGAGTTATCTGCTCTGTCTCAGCTCCCACCCGCACGCCGGGCCAGAGCCGCTGGGGAATCATGTGCACTAAGAAGAGCAGACAGACCACCCTGTGATGGCTTGGCAGGACTATGCTATATGCTAAACTGCAACGTATTAGGAGATTTTTTTTATTGTTCAAATATAATAACATAAGGTGGATGTGTGTGGGTGTGTGTGTGTGTGTGTGTGTGTTTGTTTATTCATTTATGTTAGTATGCATTTGAAACTCAATAAAAGTAATTTAATAGTGCACCAACTATGACAATGGTAATTATACATATTTTGTTTATTATGATAATTAATTATTGTATTAGTTGAACTGCCTTGTTGTTCTTCAATACTTTTGCGTTTTTTTATCAATCACTGTTGGGTTCCATGTCACACTGCACATCTGATAATAAAACACTTAAAAGACTTTGTAGTTGTCGCGGTCATAGCAATCGATTAATTATTAATGAATTGTGGAGCTGCGTTTGTTTCTGAGGACACATGCGTGTTCCTGATGACAAAGTGCTTGTCATACAGCTTTAGCACAAGATTTGAAATGTAAATAGGGAAGTGCCTTAAAGGAAACACGCCGTCGTGTTTATTAATTATCTGACTTCATTTACGCACGCAGCTTGTCATTAAAGATGCTGAGTCTCTCGTCCTGCATAGCGCCTTCTTCTTGACTCAATCTATCTTTCTGGCTGCCATGAGCCCCCCCCCAATTTGTAATGAGTTATTGGGTTGTTCCCCGATATTCCCATGTGATCAAACAGGAAGTATTCGGAATATGATTTATAGTTGTTAATTGTGGTATTCAAAAATTCACAATGGGCTCCGAAAAAAGAGAGGGAGTGTGAAAACAGAGGTGCACATCTGGAGAAGCCATCGCGGCCCGGGGCCAAGTTCCTGTCCTGAGAGTGAAGTAAAAGCAGCACTGAATCTGAGCTAGCTACACCCTGGAGAGTACAAAATATTTTTCCCTGTCAGCCCGGGCCGTGGGGCCCCTGGGCTCCCCCGGCGGCTGACCCTTTGCGAACCGCGGGCCGCATATTCCTCTCGACTGCGACGGGGCCGTGCTGGGCCCGGACAAGACGTATTTGTATTTGATATTAAAGTAGCATCAAACATGGCATAAATTATGGAGCGTAGAACCAGTCGGTCACATTTTGAAACATTTCTGCGCCACGTGAGATCGAGTGAGGATGGAAAAACAAGATGGTTTCCGGTGCTGGTGGTTGCCCGTGGCGATGTGGCTGGAGTCAGACCAACATGGGAGTTTTGGCAGATGGGAAAGGGGGGAGGGTAGGGTGTCATCGCGGGACGAGACCAGAGAAGAGTAGATCTGAACTTCTTCAAGAAACACTAATGAGGCCAACCCCTGGGTGTTGCCTTAACATACACACACGCACGCACACGCACGCACGCACGCACACGCACGCACGCACGCACACATGCACGCACACGCACGCACACACACACACACATGCACGCACACGCACGCACACGCACGCACACGCACGCACGCGCATGCACGCACGCACGCACGCACGCACGCACGCACGCACGCACGCACGCGCGCGCACGCACGCACACACACACACACACACACACACACACACACACAAAACAGATAAACAAGACTGCAGCTAATGTAAAGGAATAGAAGATAATATTGTAGATAAATATTACATGAATAATAAATAATAATTTGGCTTTGGAGTGACAACACTCCAATGAAGCAGTGTGATAACAAAAAACACAACAAACAACACAAACACACACACACGCACATGCACACGCATGCACGCATACATGCACGCAC
>NW_028177344.1:0-13753 GCF_964030765.1 Micromesistius poutassou | reverse complement strand
ACACAAACACACACACACACACACACACACACACACACACACACACACACAGAAAGACACAAACACACACACACACACACCTCATCAAATGGTGGGTGGGACACAATGCACATGCCAAATTCCATTAAAACACACACAGACACACTGACACACACCTAATTAAATCAAAGGTGGGCCAAACGCAATGAACACCAAACGTTAAGCCAGAATCACACACACACACACACACACACACACACACACACACACACACACACACACACACACACACACACACAAACAAACACACGGGTCATGCGGAGCCCAGGGCGAGCAGGAAGAGAGAGCCGGTGTGTGTGGAGGTCTGGACAGGAAGCGGTCCATCAAAGAGCTTTCTAACGTATTTCCTCTGGTCTTCTCCACTCCAAACAAACAATGGACCAAAGGGGCACACGCTCCTGTCTGCTGCAGACACCACAACAGAGAGAGACCCGGACCTATAGCGGCCCAGGTTGAGACACAAAGTAACAAGTCTCAACTGAATTTAGCACTTACTCATCTCCAAGAAGTTCTCAACCACTGATTTTGTACACAGCTGTATTTAGTTTCAAGTTTTATTTTTACCTCTACAGAAATAAGAGATAAATAATGAGTGACCTCATAGCTGGCTAAGGGCATGTCTGTGTGTATAGACGGTGTCTATTCTCATACATACACATATATATTTATATATCTATAAACAGTGAGATGAGAGGAGCATGAGGAGGAGAGGCCTCCTATTTAGGGTTCTATAGAAGATTGCACACACTGACAGACACACACACACACACACACACACACACACACACACACACACACACACACACACACACACACACACACACACACACACACACACACACACACACACACACACACACACAGCCCAGTTCATGATGTATAACTTGTTTAAATAATGTCAATTAGGGGGAAAGATGAAGTCAGAGATGGGTGGAATACAAGACGGAGGAGAAAGAGGAGAGGGGAGAACTTGAATGGGGAGAAAGAGGGGATTAATGAAAGCCCATTAGATGCCACTGACGTCTGCTCCAGCGGGTCTCGGGCACAGTAAATATTTAACCCATGCCTGTGGTTTTAACACAGCGCAACACTTAAGATATCCATCCATCCCAGTCCATCTTTCTTCTCCCATTAGCGTCGCCGCGGCAACGGCTCGCTCAGCCCAACGGTCCAGACGTCTGCTTTCTTCCTCTTCTCCCCCAGCTCCATCCGAGCCCACCAGGGGGTGACCACACCCGCTGCAGCACGTCCCGGGTCAGGACTCGGGTCTCCTCCCCCTTCGGCTGGTCGTCTGTGAGAACACCATCAAAGCAAGGCCCGCCAGAAGGCATCCTTACCCAGACACACTCGGCGGAGCGTGGAGCCCCAGTGAATCTCCTCTGAGCTCCTCCTCCCCCTCCATAATCACTGACCCCCAGCCTTGGGGAACCAAACATCCAAGATATCTTGTGGAGGGAACTTGTTTTGTCTTCTCCTATCCGCCGGTCTCACCCTCTCTCGCTCACTGCCCCTATAGCTCGTGGCCATGGTGGAGGATAGGGGGGTTGAAAGTGCATTTACTGATACGTTGAGAGCCGCTGTCTGGATCTTTTTCCACAGCAGACAGCGGTAAAGTGGTGTAGAAAGGCTCTGCTCTTCTTCACTGCCATCTGCTGCGATGCCGCACCGAAACGGAGGTCAAATCTCACCATCCTGTTGACCATCAGTCCTGAATAAGATTCCAAGGCACCGCCATCCACAATAGCATGGCACATTGCTTGGCACATTGCTTCTCCTGGGCCCCGGTTTTGACCATCGGGCAGAACAGAGTCTCCTCTCATTTTGGTGTGGGGTTCTACCAGGGGGGGCTTAGGCTAGCCCTAACCCGGTTCTACATTGAATTACGCCCCGGGCGAGACCCCCTCCGTGCCCCCCCCCCCCCCCCGGCTGGCAGAGTCGTTAACGGGGGGGGGGGGGGGGGTGGCTCGTGTGCTCGTGCCGCCTCCCATGTAATGCCGCCCCGAGCGGCTGCCCGCTTCGCCTGTGCCTAAAACCGCCACTTTGTGAGGCCCAGGACAGTCCAACACTCCATCTCATGTTTTCGGACTTTGCGATGTCGGGTTTCCTCATGACCTCGGTGAGCTCTGCAGGAAGAGTTGGATCCCACCCTCAGGCGCCTCTGCCTGTTGTTTTAAGGATGCATCCCCCGAGTTGAGAAAAGCCTTGAAGGGCATCTCTTACTTCTTCTCATCTCTTTCTGTTTTCCCCAAGTGGAAGACAACTTTTCACTTCACCTTGACTTTACATACATCCTTTTGGAAATGAGCATGATAAAATGCTTTATTTTTTTGACCCTGGTGTATGAATGATTAAGTAGAGGCAGAATACAATAGGGGAAGTCACAAGTCAAAGTGTGGATGTGGGTGCAGGATGCTGTGAGAGAACCAGTGGAGAAAAATCAACGGTGACCCAAATCTGGTTATTCGGTTGCCTTGATTTCGAGAAATACATTTTGATGAATTATGAATCAGCTTAGCTCGTGGGCTTACTTAAAATAAAAACACCACAACAACACACCACTCTCGATTCATCATTAATTCATCACATGATGTCGTAGGAGCGGTGGTGGTGGTGGTGGTGGAGCTCGGAAAGTTTCCAAATACTCGGAAGAGCGAACATTTGTCAGGGCCGTCAACCTTTGACCCAGCTTAACCCTATCCCGTATGAGTTGCAGGGTGGTGGTGGTGGTGGTGGGGGGGGAGGGGAGGTTGTGAAAGTCAAGGTCAAGTTCGAGGGGGCTTAAGTGAGTGAAAAATAACTAACTTTTCTTGCGGTATTGTATACCGAAAAGCAGTTTGTGTTTTCAAACAAGGCCCAGGGGGGCTCTTGGCAACCAGGAAGTGGCGGGGGGGGGGGGGTGGTGGAGGCGGGGCTGGGGGGTCTAGATGTGTATCGCTGTGAGATGTCAGCGGCCAGTGTTATGTTTGAAACAGAAGTCACTCCGGGTGTGTTTTCAGTTTAGCGCGCCGCGACCCACGCAGCTCGCCTTTGGCAGTAATGTTCACACACACACACGCACACACACACACACACACACACACACACACACACTCATTACCCCCCCTGCCTCCTTACATCCAAACTATACACCCGCCCGCCCAAACCCACCTGCCCCTCTCCTCCCCCACCACCAGCACCACCACCGCCACCGCCCCCAGCTCCTACCCCCCTGGCTGGGTACACACTCCCGACACACATCCCCCCCCGTCTCTGGGGTGTTTGAGCAAGGCTGAGCGGGCCATGAGCAAACAACGCTCCGATTCATCAGCCTCAAGTCAGGCTTCATTTCCCCGCCGCATGCTGAGCCTTCGCACACGTCACACACACACACTGAGTGATAACCGCTTTTTTTTATCTTTTACCCATAAGCCCTTGTGTCTTAAATTACCCACTATCCACACTTCCCTCTGTCCATTCATGACTCCATCATCATCATCATCCTCTTTGTTCTGTCACATATTTTTTTTTTTCCTTTGCGCTCCTTCGACTTCTTGCACCCTGGCTGGTATTTCTGCCCGTTACGTGAGGAATGCTGATTTATCATACGCTCCTCGGCGCATCAATCCTCCACCAGGTCTATAATGGGGTCCGTCTCTCGCAGGCGTGCGGCTATACTTGCCTCTCCCTCTGCCTCGCGTTTGCTGATCCCTCTCGTTCGAGAGCTAATCCTTCCAACTCACCTCTTCAACCCAACAGTGCATTGTGTCATGATCGATCCTCTGCCTTTCACTAGCACACTCTCGCTCTCTCGCTCTCTCCTCCCCCTCTCTCTCCTTCTCTCTCTCTCTCTCCTTCACCCTTTTCTATTTGTATGTCTCGCTTTCTGTTTCACTCTATATATCATTTATCTGTCTGTCTCTCAGTTTTACCCTATATACCTCTTTCCATCTCTCTCCCTCTCTCTTTCAGCCTATATTCCTCTTGCTAGCTCTATGTCACTGTTTCACTATATGCATCCTCCCTCACTCAGTCATTTTATCCCTCGTCCGCTTTATAGCTCCCTCTCTCCGTCCATCTCTCCTAGTTTTCACACTGTCTCAATCTTTTTGACTCTCTCTATAACTCTCATATCTGTCTCTTGCTCTCTCTATCCATTTATCTCTGCCTCTCTCTCTCTCTCTCTCTCTCTCCCTACCTCTCTCTCCATATCTCTGTCAACCCATTGTATCAATCTTTCTCTCTCTATCTCTCTCCCTCCATCTCTCTGTATATGGATGAGATTCCTCATTCTGCCAAACCCTAAATCCATCCTCTATTCATCCATCTCCAGTGCCTGCTAGCTCTCACAGGTCTTTTTAATTCATTTCACTCCATCTCCTCATCCTTTTCTCTGTCCCCACTCTGGCTCCCCTGTTTCTCTTTCTCTTTCCCTCCAGGCCAGTCTCCCCCTCTCTCTCACTCCCCCTGAAGGCCACTCTCTATCGCCTCCCCACTATCTCTCTTCAGCCCACCGCTCTCTCCCTTCTTTTCCTTCCTCTCTCTCTACCCCTCTCCCTCCAACCCTCTCCCCCTCACTTTACCCCTCCCTCTCCCCCTCTCTCTCCCCCTCTTCCTCCCCCTCTCCCTCTCCACACAGACACTGTGTTTGCTCGGGGTTTAGATTGGGCTTTGTGCCGTAGAGGAAGGAAGGAACCAATCACACTCTTATTTGTCGTTCGCCTTCTGTGTGTGTGTGTGTGTGTGTGTGTGTGTGTGTGTGTGTGTGTTTGAACATGTGTGTGACACACATTCACACACGCAGACCAGACGCAACCTGACACCTTGCGGGACTACGGGAGTTGGTGTGGACATGCCCTCACCCCTGCCCTGTGTGTGTGTGTGTGTGTGGAGTGACTATTGAGTGTGCATGTGTTGAGTGCGTGTGTTTGGAGCATGTGTGTGTGGTTCAAGTGTGTGTGTGTGCATGCGTGTGTGTGCGTGTGTGTGTATGTGTGCAGTGTGTGTGCGCCTGTGTGTATGGGTGTATGCGTGTGTCCATCTGTGCACACTTAAAAGCCCTATCGTTAAATTCCCAATTTGTCACTTCTCGTTGCTGCGAGTAGGGCTGCTCTCTCTGGTACCCAGACCCAGGGGCCCCGGGCCAGTAACCAGGGACCCAGGTGCTGGTCTCTCAGCGGGGGGCCCAGAGGGTGGTACCCAGGGGCCTGGGTTGGTTCCCAGGGACCAAGGGGCTGGTTCTGGTTTGCATGGCAGATGTCTGGGATTGGGATCTGTGTGTGTTGTTCCTCATCAGCTCAGACTCTCATTTGACTAATTCTGTTTCCTGTGCTGTCGGCAGCCTATTGGAGCCACTGCTGCGACGCCAGCCAGCTGGGTGTGCACGGCGGCTGGGCGTGCACGGAGGCTGGGCGTGCACGGCGGCTGGGCGTGCACGGAGGCTGGGCGTGCATGTAGACTGAGTGTGCATGGAGGCTGGGTGTGCACAGAGGCTGGGCGTGCACAGAGGCTGGGCGTGCACGGCAGCTGGGCGTGCACGGAGGCTGGGCGTGCACGGCCTATGTCAAGTGAGTGGAACCTGTGTGTGAGTACAGATGTGTGAGTGTGTGTATGTGTGTG
The DNA here is from genome assembly GCF_964030765.1 of Micromesistius poutassou. Lineage (NCBI taxonomy): Eukaryota > Metazoa > Chordata > Actinopteri > Gadiformes > Gadidae > Micromesistius > Micromesistius poutassou. Next base: position 8,119 of record NW_028177344.1, on the reverse strand, counting down.
TGTGTGTGTGTGTGTGTGTGTGTGTGTGTGTGTGTGTGTGTGTGTGTCTGTTTTTTATAGCTGTACAATGATTGTGGATGTGCAAATGCAAGGAAGTGAGTGGCATGTGTATGTGTGCCTGTTTTTTATTCTATTGGGAATGCAGATGTGCGCGTGCATGGAAGGCCCAGTGGTTTTCTGAGCAATTATAGGTTCAAACACGGCGGAACATCATGGAGATTCTCACACACACACACACACACACACACACACACACACACACACACACACACAAATAACCTCCCCTTGACTCCCCCGCCTCCTCATCCAATCAGGAACATGATTAGTCCTCGTGCGCGTCTTCCTCGCTACTCTCCTGCTCCATAATTCATGCACGTCGCAGATGGGATTTGGTCCCCAATCAAATTCCTCTCCAGCCCCTACTCACATTTCGACAAGCTGGGTCTTTACGCAAACACACACACACACACACACACACACACACCAGTAGCCAGGTGCCACTTGAACCTTGAGTGCCAGGCCCGCTCAAGGTCAGATGACTGTTTACTCTTAAGTGGCTCTATCACATGCTTTTATCCAATGTGGCTTATCCATCGGCCTAGCTCAGGAGGTAGAGCAGGTTGACTTGTAACTAGTTAGCTAGTTCCATCCCTAGCAACAGTCCCTGAGCTAGACACTCCCTGAGCTAGACAGTCCCTGAGCTAGACACTTAACCCTGACTGCTCCTGACGAGCTGGCTGTCGCCTTGCATGGTTGACTCCGCCGTCGGTGTGTTAACCGCTGTAAGTCGCTTTGGATAAAAGCGTCTGCTAAATGCCCTAAATGTAAATGTAAATGACTTCCAGAGAGTTCTGATCAATCTCGCATTGGAGCAGGTCGGCCCTGAAGGGCATCTTGTCACAGGTGAGGCCGTGGACGAAAGGGGATCAATCCCAGTAGCTTTCGGTTTTGGAGCCATACACCCTAGCCACTAGTCTACAACTCTCCTGCAAACAAGTGTATCCCATGTGTTTCAAAGGCATCTCCAGACTCCAGTCTTTGATTCATAACAGTGACCAGTACAGTGTGCAGGGAGAGATGGGAAAGGAACAGATCCACCGTGGCAGCCTTAATAATAAATAACGCCTTTTGTTGTTTGTTGTTTGTAAGCCACTCGGAGCGGGAGAACATGACGAGTCAGTCGACAGACAGCCCTGGGGTCCCATAGGTGGTGTCTGAACTTGTGTTGACACAGTAAATCGTCTGCTTGGGGAAAAAGGCCCCTCAAAAAAAAACATTCTCTGAGAACCATTTTGTTTCTTCCATCTTGTTCTTCCAGACAGGCTCCCTGGTGGTCGTGCGACCCTGAGACATCCAAAACAATGTCAGTGTCTGGCATGTGATGGATGTGCTGAATGGTTCAAATGATGGACTATGGAAGGGACGTGAATCGTAACAAAAACTGATTTGATAGGCGAGATGTATCCCATTTTTTAGATTAACTTGATTTACATGATGAACAAGATGTTTTGATGAACTTTGACCTTTTGTTTGTGAGAGTGGATAAGATGGAGTGGTGCCAAAGCGACTGGGAAAAGAAACCTGCTTTGAAGAAAAACATGATGCTTTTACTTTGATGGTTGCTGACACCAAAGTAGAAAGATAAAAGCCCTCAAACACATTTTTTCCCCCGACCTTACACCATCTCCACGGTCATGGTCACTTTGTTCTATTCTAGAAAGTTGAAAATGTTTCATATTTAATGAAATATTTACTAAAAAAGAAGTTAATATTGCAGGCATAATCAGTCCATATATTCTACCAAATTTTCCAAGACCATTTCAAAATAGATAAACAAAAATCGAGACTTTTAGGGTATAAACATTTACAGGCATACAAGAAAATACTTTATATAATTTTCTATTATATAATTTTTCTGCTTGTCTACGGTACAACTACGGTACATAAGAGCAGTAGAGTCTAAACCTGACCACGTGACTGCACTGGATTGTGTATTTCCTGCTAGCCCGGGTTCCCCCTTCTCTTTTTTTCAACGTCAATGATTGGGTTTGTGGTTTTGGTCATTTTTGGGAGTGTGCCCTAGGACCAGAATCTGTGCCCTGCCTCTCATAAACACTGACCGCTTAGGCCTGGACGGCATGCAGCGTTGCCACGGTGACGGCCAGCATTATTTCTAACGGGAGCAGTTACCCACCAGACGTACTGGAGGATGCAACAGGCGACAGCGAGACACGCACATAAACACCAAGACACAGCTGTTATTATGCAAACACACACACACACACACACACACACACACATCAACGTAACCACACAGCGATTATCATTCACACACACACACACACACACACACACACACACACACACACATAAAAACTTAAGTGCAACTATAATCATAAACTCATACAAACACACACGCACACACACACAAACACAGGCACAGCAACACACACACACACACACACACACACACACACACACTCACACACACACACACACACACAGATACAGTCATGCATGTACACACACAGGCACATAGACACACACATACGCACACACATAAACATTTGCACAAATACACATACACGCATATACACACTGACATAAACACACTCAGACACATACACAAACCCACCTACAGATGCACATATACAAACACACAGGCACAAATGTACAAACTCATACGTATTTCTAAAACAAATACATGCACTCGAGCACACGCACGCATGAACACACACATTTACACAAGTAAACGGAAACACAGAAGTACTTACAGGGAAGTAAAATCCTCAAACACACATAATCAAACGTACACACACACACACACACACACACTCGTTCCCACAGTACAAATAGCCCATAACTTTTCTTAAATCCTACTATTTAACGTACCACTTTACGATAAAGCATTACTTTTACAGTGTTACCTAAACCGAAGCAGCAATTAATTGACAATCAGTAACTAAGCAATTAAGGAATGATGCTGTTTTAAAAACCCTGGCTTTTAGTTTTTCTGTCATTGGCTGCATTTATGACTTTCCCGCTTTTCCTATGCATTAGAAAAGTTTAATAATCCAAATAAATTAAATTGTCATTTCAACCATTTGGAAAAAGGTTGTCACACTCACATGCTAGAAACACACAAGTACACACACACACACACACGCGCACGCACAATGAACACACATCAATGACTTGGTTGAGTCCATGGAAAGAGCAGCATCATTACGTTGGTCCTCTTATGAATGAGGACAGGCTTGGCTCTCAGAAAGCACAGAGTGGCCACAGGGACCTGTAGCAGGCCTGGCGACAAGACCAAAAACACACGACGGACTTCAACTTTAATAGCTGAAGTAATCTCTGCTGTGGCTACCGCGAGGCAGGGATTAGATTAACAATCAACGTATAGACGTCACCACCTGCACATTAAGGCTCCAATTATGTCGCCTAATGAGCACTGAATAAAAAACTAAATAGCCGCCGTGTTCAAACAAACGGCAAGGTCGTCAAATTTGCTCAAGATGGTACGGCGAGGGCTAGTGGGAAAACACGCCGTGTCTTGGAACCGCTTGGAGAAAATTAAGCACCTCGCAGGTCTTTTTCCAAAGGCGTATGCGCACACATATTTGCACAAGCATTTGATCGTTAAAGGGGGGGAAAATGCTGGTATGTCGTTGGGGAAACAAACACTGCTCGGTTGGATATGGAACATTCTAGCTAACCTGACATTCAACAAATCCCCCCCGCCCCCAAGATCCGCCCCCGTCCGTCCGACCAACTGGTCCAGGCCTGCCCTTGACCCTACGAGGATTCCCTCCTGCTGATTTACGACTGTAAGGTGACACAGAGTTCGACAGACAAAGAACAAACCCACGGATACAGATTTATCTGTTTATTATTGCAGAGTCTACAATCTCAAACTGTGAGAGAGGGGGCGAGAACACGGCAAACGAAAAGCTATTTTTTGGGGGTGGGGAAATTGTCCGCACAGCCAGTGAATGTTTTCTCTTCTTCCTGTCTTCATTAGTGCCTGTGTCTCTCTCTGTGTTCAGTGCCAACTATAACACCATTAAAATAAAAGATTGTTCTGAGCAGTTGTCGGTGATGCGGGGGGGGGGAAGGGCCATGATGGTCTTTCATGTTTAAGGAAATCAGTCAAACAGTGCTAATCTCATACCGAGGCAGGTTGATTTAACCCAACGGAAGTGAGACGACGATCTTTACACACGTCAAACATTTTGAATAAGGAAAGAACGAGGGATAAGCTAAGAACGGGAGACAGGAGACAGGACGGAAAAAAATATGAAATGTCACCTCTCTCATCTGTGTTTGCTTTTTTTTCCCTGATGTTTGACGGGCGGAGCCGAACGTGAGATCACACTTCTGAAGGAAAAAAAACACAGAGGCTTGTCGCGTGCCAAGCCTCGCTTTGAATAATGGAGAAAAATTAGCAATCACTCCAAACGGTACCACGACTCTTCTGTGGTCTCATCTGTGGAGCGCCTGCCACTTCTCTGAGAAGATGTCTCCAACTATGAATAACTGCTGTCAGAGTTCTGGGACGCATTGTGCACAACCGTCTATGTGTGTGTGTGTGTGTGTGTGTGTGTGCGTGTGTGTGTGTGGCTTTTAGTTCTCCAGAAGAATGAAGGGTTTCCAATGGAGAGGCATGAGGAACAGGCCATGTGTTGACTGGAACACACTTCAAGTCCTGCTGCTGCATCAGAGTTTTGCATCTGAAAAAAAACGTTTTAAAATATATTTATAACCCAATCAGATAAATAATTCTCTCTCGAATCTCCTCTCTTGGATTTCAATTATTATAATATATATTTGTATTATCTCTCTATATATAACATGAGAGATACTTTCAATAAAAATGGAATCAAATTGTTATGTTCTTTCTTAGAGAGAAAGAGACTCTCTTTGACCTTTTCAAATAAAGCATAAATCTTAAGAGCATTATCTCTTTAACACATCTGTGACAAGAATAACGTCACCTTTTTATTGCGTGACTTATTGCTTTGACAGCACAGTGAGTCAAAGCCATGGCGCTTATGATTCATATGCATTACTTCCACACATCTTTACATGAGTTGGGATATTGCTTTAGCAAGTTGTGCTCCACCAGGGTGTAATTATGCCTTGGGATGTGAACATGTACACATAAATGTTAACTCAAATAGAAAATATTGATGCAAACTGGTCAACAAGTCAGCAACAGTTCTTTACCTCACAATGGTGACAAATTACCGAAGATTTACAAATTACAACCTTTGTAATTTTTTTTTTCATTGTAAATAAGTTTGGAACATTTCGCTTTCATTAAATATTGACAAACTTTGGTAAATAAGAAATATGAGTACATTTTAGAAGATCTCTCTGACCTCCCCTTACCTCTCCTACCTCTCTCCTTACAAAGGACATCTATTAATCTAACATTCCCCTTCAGGCCTATGATTCACACATGGTTGCAAAAAACCTTGAGGAGCATTAAAAACACAAATATTTATCCCTTAATATTTATCATTTATAATGCTGAACAAACAGGAAATGCCAAATGCAATGCATCTCCTGATAAACACAACGGAAACACAGCACTCGCATGCATACCGACGATTTTAATAAATACTGCAGTGAAACGGCTTCCTGTCAGGGACAATAACATCACAATGACGATGTTATTTAAGTCTGTCACCATTTTCCCTTTCTATTTCGCCAGAAATTCAATAAAGAACCCAGAGAAAAAAGAGAGAGACCGAGAGGGGGAAACGGAGATGTCTCTGACGGCTGGCCACACTAATTCAGTGTGACAGTTGAACGATGACAACAGGAATTAGGATTTGCTCGTGCATATGCTAATGAACTAGCTAATTGGCCCAGCGGTTGGTTGGCTGAATGCTGGAAGAAGAAGAAGACAAGGAATAAGTAGGGGAACAAGAGCGCCTGTTGTGGTTTCAGTGGTCTGAAAAGCCTCCAGAACGCCCTCGCCATGCATGGCGAGCGTGCTGGATTGACACCCCTGTCATTTGGCTAACATCAGTGGGGCTGGCGTTGTCTCTGAGACGTTAGCGTGTCAGTGCTCCTAGGCAGCCATTCAAAGTGTCTCACTTGTAAATGTCAGCATCTGGCCGACTAGTTGACATGAAATGAATTGAATTTAAGGGTAGTAGAGTAATTACGACTATTTACTATAGGTCTACAGGCAATATATATATATATATATATATATATATATATATATATATATATATATATCCAAGAAGGGACGATGGTGACTACAGCTGTTCATAGGCTTATGCCAATGTGTGCATAGTTCATTCATGGTAAAACTATGTGTAAAGCAGTGAATAAAGGCAAGGCAACTTTATTTATATAGCACTTTTCATACACAATGCAGACTCAAAGTGCTTCACATATAAACATTGTCATACAATAAAAAGAAAATAATAGATAAGTAAAATAAATAATAATAATAATAATAATAATAATAAAGCATGATAACATGGAACAAAATATATAAAGAAATACCTGAAACCAGTGACGGACTGGACGGTCTGGCATTCAGGCAGATACCAGAAGGGCCGCGGCCTCTCGTGGGCCGTTTGGGCCGGCCAATCACGGAACGGCTTGCTTGTCGGGTTCGCGTGGCCCCACATTATCTCTCGGCCCACTATCAAGCATTAATAGTGTTGAACGGCTTCAAGTCAGCCATTTATCTCTAAATCCCTAGCCATACCACATACATGGAAACTGATCAGTATTTATACCAGATATGAGTCTCTACTACACAGTCATGGTTACCCTCAATATTTACTTCGGTCTACATTCTTTTGTAGCCTTATTCAATCAGATGTCTAAAAAGTGCATTGTTTGAAATTGAAATACAACAAATCTGCCTGTATTTTTTATTTTATTATTGGTTTACAAAAGTTATATGAAGCAATGACTTCTGGGAATTTCAAAACCGAATCAGACCACGTCTGCGTGTTAGGGGATTGTTGGAAGAGAGTCTGCTGAGGTTAAACTATGAATCGAGGAATTCAGCGACAGAAGGAGAAAAGGAGATTACTGTTGGCTGACAATGAAAGTCTCCTCTAAACGAGTACACAGAGAGACGTCAGAGCGTCGATGATGATGCCGCGGAGCTAGAGGAAGATAGGCTACAGAAATAGACCTGGTGAGCAAGAAATGTATACCTGCATTGTGTAATCTGTTGCAATTTCCTTCTCCAGCAGTTAAACCTCTTCACCTGTGCCTACAACAATAGGCCTATATGGTTGGCATATCAATTCCTACTAACACTGTCATGTAGCCTACTCAAGTGGCATGCAAACTGAGTTTTTCCACTCTTAAATTAATCAAGAATCGCCTAAGGACACGATTGTCACAGGATAATTTGGAGGCCTTTATGCTGATGGCGACAGAGAAAGAGGTCCTAATGAACTTGGATGCTGATGATGTGATAGACAGGGTTGCGGAGAAGAGCAAGCTCCTTCGCACCTTGTTAACTGCATGACGTTAATTAAGACACGTTTGTATTATGGAGTGGCTGCTCTGAAGATCTATTCTAGGCATTTTTATTTTTATTTTTTTGGAGTTGTGCATTGATATATCCATGTTTTTGGTGCAGTCTATGCATATTATAGTTAGAGTTCATCACCAATGGGGCTACAAAAGTGCGTGTTATTTCCGTGCGTGTGAAGTTATATCTGTGTAGCGGGCACGTGCACGCGCGTGCGTGCGCCCCCGTGTGGGCCGCTGGTGGGTGAAAATGCCAGGGCCGTTTTTTAATCCCAGTCCGTCACTGCCTGAAACCACTCAATTTCACCTGAGTCGTAGCCTAATTGCCAGCACACAGACTAGTGTGGTTCACAAGCTAGGCAGCTAGCTACATCTCCTGGTGCAGCTTTAAAGTATTTTCCCAGTCGTCTGGGAGAAGTGTCTACTCAGGTAATAAGGTAATTGTTTGGTTAAAATATGAGCCCTTTTAGTTAAAGAGGACGAAATTACCATCAGGCCAGGGGACAAATGTTCTTGGCAGCGTGTTGCTTCCTGAGCTCACATTTCCGATTGGACCCAAACTGGTTGTAATTAAGACTGTTAGCCCGGGGAGGGA
>NW_028177345.1:0-12500 GCF_964030765.1 Micromesistius poutassou | reverse complement strand
AAAGGACCACGTTAATTAATACATTAATTAATCAAGCAGAAGAGGCGATTCCCACAGCGGTAGATCTTTATTGTAAAAAACAAACAAAAAAAACAGCACTTTTCGGATCGCAGGGTTGGACTTCCGTTCGTCTTAATGGACCACTGGGGGGGAGGAGAGGGAGGGGAGGGGAGGGGGAGGAGGGGGGGGAGACAGGAAGTCTCCCGTAACCAGGCACTCAGGGCTGGTCCCCATGGTAACAGTAAAGCTCTTCCAACATGGAGAGGAGAGGAGAGATGATCAACAGGAACCCGTCTCTGAATGTCCCCGGGGTCCTGGAGGAGCTCACAGCTTCTAACGACGGTAACGCGCTGTGTGGTTTTAATGGAGGTAGGCTAACGAGCTGCTGGACGTTACGTTGCGTTCGGTTCCAGAACGTTCCAGAGGTTCAGCAGCTGCCAGCAGCAAGACGACCGCCTTCCGGGTTAGTCCTCATTCAACCTCTGGTCGGGCTAACCTCCCGCTAACCTCCTGCTAATGTCGGGCTAACGTCGGGCTAACCTCCTGCTAACGTCAGGCTAACCTCCCGCTAACGTCGGGCTAACCTCCCGCTAACGTCTGGCTAACCTCCTGCTAACGTCTGGCTAACGTCTGGTTAATGTCCTGCTAACGTCTGGCTAATGTCCTGCTAACGTCTGGCTAACATCCTGCTAACGTCCTGCTAACGTCTGGCTAATGTCCGGCTAACGTCTGGCTAACATCTGGCTAACGTCCTGCTAACCTCCCGCTAACCTCCTGCTAACGTCTGGCTAATGTCCTAATAACGTGGGGTAAGATCAGGCTAATGTCAGGCTAACGTCAGGCTAACATCCTGCTAACGTCTGGCTAACATCCTGCTAACGTCTGGCTAACAGCCTGCTAACGTCAGGCTAACGTCTGGCTAACATCCTGCTAACGTCTGGCTAACGTCTGGCTAACATCCTGCTAACGTCTGGCTAATGTCTGGCTAATGTCCTGCTAACGTCAGGCTAACATCCTGCTTACATCTGGCTAATGTCCTGCTAACATCTGGCTAACGTCCTGCTAACGTCTGGCTAATGTCCTGTTAACGTCCTGCTAACGTCTGGCTAACATCTGGCTAACGTCTGGCTAACGTCCTGCTAACCTCCCGCTAACCTCCTGCTAACGTCTGGCTAATGCCCGTGTTCGGTCGTGTCCGAGCAGCAGCACCACAGGAAGTGGCGGCGGGAGGAGGAGGAGGGGGCGGGGCTTCCCTCGTCAAGTCACAGGAGGAAGAGGAGGCACTGATGATGATGATGATGATGAAGAGCGGGCGGGCGCTAGCCGCTACGTGGGCCCCCGGGGGGCCCGGAGGAAGGCCCAGTCCGCCGCGGCCTCGCAGCGCGGCACGGCCCCGAAGAACTGACGGATCAGAGCCTTGGCCTCCACCTTCACTGTGGGGCACACACACACACACACACACACACACACACACACACACACACACACAGTATTAGAACAGTTATTAATCAGGGTACATTTTGTGTTGACGTTGTATTCCACATGGGCGGGACTTACCTTGGCCCCTCCCTCGGCTCCGTCCCTCGGCCAGCAGGTGAGACAGGTGTCGGGCGAACGCCTTGAAGAGCTCCTTCAACACAGACCAGCGCAGCTCGTTAACGACCAGCGCAGCTCGTTAACGACCAGCGCAGCTCGTTGACCAGCGCAGCTCGTTGACCAGCGCAGCTCGTTAACCACGACCAGCGCAGCTCGTTAACCACGACCAGCGCAGCTCGTTAACCACGACCAGCGCAGCTCGTTAACCTCCGGGCTGACGACCAGCGCAGCTCGTTAACCACCGGGCTGACGACCAGCGCAGCTCGTTAACCACCGGGCTGACGACCAGCGCAGCTCGTTAACCACCGGGCTGACGACCAGCGCAGCTCGTTAACCTCCGGGCTGACTGATGACTTCCTGATGACATTAATCACCACCTTCCTGAGGTTCTCATTATGTATGGATGAGCTTCATATTCATATTCACTGCTGCCAGAATCTAAGAGGCCCGAGTCAGCAGAGCACTCAGAGACAGTCCGTTAACAGTCAGAGAGGCAGAACCCATTGTTTCATTTGACGGTCGATCATTTGTGTCCTCGCCTCCTCCGTTCTAAAAAGGTCTTGAGTGTCCGGTCTCATTTACGTCACATCTACAGTCTGTACAGGGCGTTTATCAGACGCTTTGATCCAGAGAGACGCACAATAAGAACGTTAGTCAGAAGAAAGAGAAACGGCAATATATCTCTGTGGGTACAGTGAGGAGGTTCATAGAACCAAGAGCCAAGCACTAACCATCACTAGGTTAACCCGTTCCCCGTAGACACTAACCATCACTAGGTTAACCCGTTCCCCGTAGACACTAACTATCACTAGGTTAACCCATTCCCCGTATACACTAACCATCACTAGGTTAACCCGTTCCCCGTACACACTAACCATCACTAGGTTAACCCGTTCCCCGTATACACTAACCATCACTAGGTTAACCCGTTCCCTGTATGCACTAACCATCACTAGGTTAACCCATTCCCCGTATACACTAACCATCACTAGGTTAACCCGTTCCCCGTATGCACTAACCATCACTAGGTTAACCCGTTCCCCGTATACACTAACCATCACTAGGTTAACCCGTTCCCCGTAGACACTAACCATCACTAGGTTAACCCGTTCCCCGTACACACTAACCATCACTAGGTTAACCCGTTCCCCGTGTACACTAACCATCACTAGGTTAACCCGTTCCCCGTATGCACTAACCATCACTAGGTTAACCCGTTCCCCGTATACACTAACCATCACTAGGTTAACCCGTTCCCCGTACACACTAACCATCACTAGGTTAACCCGTTCCCCGTATACACTAACCATCACTAGGTTAACCCGTTCCCTGTATGCACTAACCATCACTAGGTTAACCCATTCCCCGTATACACTAACCATCACTAGGTTAACCCGTTCCCCGTATACACTAACCATCACTAGGTTAACCCGTCCCCCGTATACACTAACCATCACTAGGTTAACCCGTTCCCCGTACACACTAACCATCACTAGGTTAACCCGTTCCCCGTATACACTAACCATCACTAGGTTAACCCGTTCCCCGTATACACTAACCATCACTAGGTTAACCCGTTCCCCGTATACACTAACCATCACTAGGTTAACCCGTTCCCCGTAGACACTAACCATCACTAGGTTAACCCGTTCCCCGTAGACACTAACCATCACTAGGTTAACCCGTTCCCCGTATACACTAACCATCACTAGGTTAACCTGTTCCCCGTAGACACTAACCATCACTAGGTTAACCCGTTCCCCGTAGACACTAACCATCACTAGGTTAACCCGTTCCCCGTATACACTAACCATCACTAGGTTAACCCGTTCCCCGTAGACACTAACCATCACTAGGTTAACCCGTTCCCCGTAGACACTAACCATCACTAGGTTAACCCGTTCCCCGTATACACTAACCATCACTAGGTTAACCCGTTCCCCGTATACACTAACCATCACTAGGTTAACCCGTTCCCCGTATACACTAACCATCACTAGGTTAACCCGTTCCCCGTATACACTAACCATCACTAGGTTAACCCGTTCCCCGTATACACTAACCATCACTAGGTTAACCCGTTCCCCGTAGACACTAACCATCACTAGGTTAACCCGTTCCCCGTAGACACTAACCACCACTAGGTTAACCCGTCCCCTGATGTTACAGATGTTACCTTGGAGGAGAACCTGCCCTGCTGGTAGAAGGGGTCCAGGCAGCGGACCACCACGTCTGCCACCTCCTTCAGGGTCGCCGGCGGGGGGGCCGCGCCGCTGACCTCCAGCCGGCTCTCCTCCACCTGGGGGTTGAAGGTCACCCTCCGCCTGCAGGCCGCCTCCGGCTCCGCCCGGCCGCGCTGGGCGGGGGGCAGGGGCGAGGGCGGGGCCGGGGGCGGGGCCTCGCTGCGTCCGGCGCCTCCGTCACCTGAGGGCTGGACGGAGCGGGGTGTCAGGTGAGTGGGGCGGCGCTCAGCGTCTGGACCGCGGCCGTTGTGATCAGGGCTTCAGAATAAGAGCCCCCTTTAGTGGCGCTGCCTACGCGGACTACGTTCTCGCGGACTTGGAAGTACGTACTCGGCAAGTCCGGACTTTCAAGGACAGACTTCCGAGAACGCGAGTACGCACTCTGCACACTGGAACAGCAGCGGACTCGCTGATGCATCCTGGGATATTTAACGGTCCCAAGTCCACACGAGTCACCTCCGATGCGTCCTCGGTAGAACGGCCTCATCGAGAACGCATCGAGAACACACACAGGTTTTACGACAGTACTCGCGTACTTGGAATTGGAACAGTGCTTGGGCTACCACTGATGACGTTTACCGAGAACGCAAGTACACGAGTACACACGAGAACGCGAGTACACGAGTACACACGAGAACGCAAGTACACGAGTACGCACGAGAACGCGAGTACACGAGTACACACGAGAACGCGAGTACACGAGTACGCACGAGAACGCGAATTGAGAAACGGCTACAGAGACCACCTACCCTCTGAGCGGGGGCCGCGGTGGGCTGGTCTTCAGGAGGAGTCCGACTGAGGGGTAGAAACGACAACAAGGGTTAACCCCAGAGCACCACCGCACCAGACTGGTCCTCATCACAGAAGCATCCTGTTTCCACGGAGACGCCTTACTCTGCAGCCTCCTCCTCCTCCTCCTCCTCCACCTCCTCGTCCGGGTTGTCCGCCCCCCCGAGCCGGTCCCGCCCCTCCGTCACGCCGTCGTCTTTGTCGTCGTCTTCATCATCGTCCTCGATCAGGACCACGTCGGGGACGGAGGCGGTGTCCATGGCAACCCATCCCTCGTCGTCGTCTATTTCTGTAACGGCGTCTGCCTCTGGCGGGGGTCCCTGCGGACCGCCGGTTGCCGTGGGAACGTCCCCGGCGGTCTCAGGGCTCCCCCCCGGGGCCCCCGCCCCCCCCGGGGCCCCCGCCCCCGCCCCCCCCCCCGGGGGCCTCTTCCCGAAGTACAGCGAGATGCTGCGGCTGGTCTTGGCCGCCTCCTCCATCTTCATCTGCTTCCTGCTGGGGGCGCGGCCCGCCTGGCTGGCCCCGCCCACGGGGTCCTTCGCCTTCGTCGTCGCCCCCGACGACGACGCCGCGGGGACAGCGGGCCCCCCGGGGCCCCCGGAGGTGTCCGGGTAGAAGCCCCCCCCCCCACCGCCGCCGCCGCCGGGGTCCCGGGGCGAGCCCTGCAGCAGCTCCCGGGCCGTCTGGAAGGGGTCCGAGGCCCCCCGCAGCCCCGCCCCCACACGCTTACGCTTCAGCTGGAGGGGAGGGGGGGGGGGGAGGGGGGAGACACGGCGGCATGTGAGTTAAACTACACTCAGGTGGGGTGGGGGGTCTGTGTGGTGGGGTGGTAGGTTGTTGTGGGTGTATTGAGGCTGGGGTGAGTGTGGTGGGATGAGGTGAGGGTGTTGAGGGTGGGGTGTAGTGTTGTGTGGTGGGGGTCTGGTCTGGTGTGGTCTGAGTGTAGTGTGGGTCTTGTGTGGTGTAGTCTGGTGGTGGTCTGGGTGTGATGGGGGTCTGGGTGTGGTGTGGTGTGGTGGTCTGGGTGTGGTGGTGTGGGGGTGGTGTGGTGGTCTGGGTCTGGGTGTGGTGTGGTGGGGGTCTGGTCTGGGTGTGGTGGTGTGGGGGTCTGGTCTGGGTGTGGTGGTGTGGGGGTCTGGTCTGGGTGTGGTGGTGTGGTGGTGTGGGGGTCTGGTCTGGGTGTGGTGGTGTGGGGGTGATGGTCTGGGTGTGGTGGTGTGGTGGGGGTCTGGGTGTGGTGTGGTGGTCTGGTGGTGGTCTGGGTGTGGTGGGGGTCTGGTCTGGGTCTGGTGGTGGTCTGGGTCTGGTGTGGTGGTCTGGTGGTGGTCTGGGTGTGGTGTGGTGGGGGTGGTGGTGGTGGTCTGGGTGTGGTGTGGTGGTGTGATGGTGGTGGTGGTCTTACAGAGTAGACCTGGGAGGCGGTGGTGAAGCCCTCCAGCTCCCCAGGAGGCTGGAGGGAGGAGGAGGAGGAGGAGTCCAACTTCTGGTCCGGTCTGGAGCCCGTCGCCATGGAAACCCCAGAGTCACTGCTGCTGGTCCGGCCCGCGGCCCCGCCCCCCCCCTCCTCCTTCTCTCCTCCTCCCGTCGCGGTCGTCATGGCCGCCGCTTTCTTCAGCTCCGACACCTCCAGAGACGGACAGCGTTAGGGTCAGGTGATGAACACCTGCACTGTCACCTGTCTGTCTGTCTGTCTGTCTGTCTGTCTGTCTGTCTGTCTGTCTGTGTGTGTGTCTGTGGTGTGTGTCTGTGTCTGTGGTGTGTGTGTGTGTCTGTGGTGTGTGTCTCTGTCTGTGTGTGTCTGTGTTGTGTGTCTGTGGTGTGTGTCTGTCTGTCTGTCTGCCTGTCTGTCTGTGCCACAGGTGAGGCTGCACACCTGCTGTGCATCGTCCAATCAGGACGCCCGGGTTCACCCAGCCTCACCACGCAGTCACAGACCTCCTCCAGCACGGAGCAGCCGGTCATGTGACCTCCGTCTGTCACCTGACCGTACAGCGCCCTCAGAAGGTCAACATGAGGGCCCCAGGAGGTCAACATGAGGGCCCCTCAGAAGGTCAACATGGGGCCCCTCAGAAGGTCAACATGGGGGCCCCTCAGAAGGTCAACATGAGGGCCCCCCAGGAGGTCAACATGGGGGCCCTCAGGAGGTCAACATGAGGGCCCCAGGAGGTCAACATGAGGGCCCCCCAGGAAGGTCAACATGGGGGCCCCCAGAAGGTCAACATGAGGGCCCCCCAGGAGGTCAACATGGGGGCCCTCAGGAGGTCAACATGAGGGCCCCAGGAGGTCAACATGAGGGCCCCCCAGGAAGGTCAACATGGGGGCCCCCAGAAGGTCAACATGAGGGCCCCTCAGAAGGTCAACATGGGGCCCCTCAGAAGGTCAACATGAGGGCCCCCAGGAGGTCAACATGAGGGCCCTCAGGAGGTCAACATGAGGGCCCCCCAGGAAGGTCAACATGAGGGCCCCCCAGGAGGTCAACATGAGGGCCCCCAGAAGGTCAACATGAGGACCCCTCAGAAGGTCAACATGAGGGCCCCCAGGAGGTCAACATGAGGGCTCCTCAGAAGGTCAACATGAGGGCCCTCAGGAGGTCAACATGGGGGCCCTCAGAAGGTCAACATGAGGGCCCCCCAGAAGGTCAACATGAGGGCCCTCAGAAGGTCAACATGAGGGCCCCTCAGAAGGTCAACATGGGGGCCCCTCAGAAGGTCAACATGAGGGCCCCCAGGAGGTCAACATGAGGGCCCCCAGAAGGTCAACATGGGGGCTCCTCAGAAGGTCAACATGAGGGCCCCTCAGAAGGTCAACATGAGGGCCCCCCAGAAGGTCAACATGGGGGTTACCTTCTTCAGGACTCCGGCCTTGTAGAGGTTGGAGGACTTGCTGTTCTTGAAGACGTCGTACTCCAGGTCCACGGAGAGGGACACCACGTCGCTGAGGAGGGAGGGGCTAGGGTTAGAGGGGCGGAGCTAAAGGGGTTAAAGGGGCGGGGCCCTGGGGTTTAGTGTCACCTGGCGCTGAGGTCGTAGGACTCAACCATCTGATGGTCTCATAAGGGCTCATTCTAAAGAAAAACACCATTCTCACATCTTCATGGAATATTGTCTTCAATTTCTCTTCAAGTCCGTTACACTAAGAGCCACTTAATTACACACACTGCCCCTTTAAATCCTGTTTGTATTTGTTTCTCTGTGTGTGAGTGAGTGTGTGAGTGTGTGAGTGAGTGAGTGAGTGAGTGAGTGAGTGAGTGAGTGAGTGAGTGAGTGAGTGAGTGAGTGTGTACCTGTAGGTGTTGTCCGCCCCCTGGTGGCCGTAGAGCGCCTCCTGCAGCAGAGCGAGGCAGTGCTCCCTGGCCTGGAACACAACCAGCGTCAACCCTGTTAACTCCTGTTAACGTCTGTTAACTCTGTTAACTCCTGTTAACCTCCTGTTAACTCTGTTAACCTCTGTTAACGTCTGTTAACTCTGTTAACCTCTGTTAACTCTGTTAACTCCTGTTAACCTCCTGTTAACTCTGTTAACCTCTGTTAACGTCTGTTAACTCTGTTAACCTCTGTTAACTCCTGTTAACTCTGTTAACTCCTGTTAACGTCTGTTAACTCCTGTTAACTCCTGTTAACTCTGTTAACTCTGTTAACTCTGTTAACTCTGTTAACGTCTGTTAACTCTGTTAACGTCTGTTAACGTCTGTTAACTCTGTTAACTCCTGTTAACCTCTGTTAACCTGTTAACTCTGTTAACTCCTGTTAACTCCTGTTAACTCCTGTTAACTCTGTTAACTCTGTTAACGTCTGTTAACTCTGTTAACGTCTGTTAACTCTGTTAACTCCTGTTAACTCTGTTAACGTCTGTTAACTCCTGTTAACTCCTGTTAACTCCTGTTAACTCCTGTTAACTCTGTTAACTCCTGTTAACGTCTGTTAACTCTGTTAACTCCTGTTAACTCCTGTTAACTCCTGTTAACTCCTGTTAACTCTGTTAACGTCTGTTAACTCTGTTAACGTCTGTTAACTCTGTTAACGTCTGTTAACTCCTGTTAACTCTGTTAACTCTGTTAACGTCTGTTAACTCTGTTAACGTCTGTTAACTCTGTTAACTCCTGTTAACTCTGTTAACGTCTGTTAACTCCTGTTAACTCCTGTTAACTCCTGTTAACTCCTGTTAACTCTGTTAACTCCTGTTAACGTCTGTTAACTCTGTTAACTCTGTTAACGTCTGTTAACTCTGTTAACTCTGTTAACTCCTGTTAACTCTGTTAACGTCTGTTAACTCCTGTTAACTCCTGTTAACTCCTGTTAACTCCTGTTAACTCTGTTAACTCCTGTTAACGTCTGTTAACTCTGTTAACTCTGTTAACGTCTGTTAACTCTTAACTCTGTTAACTCTGTTAACTCCTGTTAACTCTGTTAACTCTGTTAACTCTGTTAACGTCTGTTAACTCCTGTTAACTCCTGTTAACTCCTGTTAACTCTGTTAACTCTGTTAACTCTGTTAACTCCTGTTAACTCTGTTAACTCTGTTAACTCCTGTTAACTCTGTTAACGTCTGTTAACGTCTGTTAACTCTGTTAAGTCTGTTAACGTCTGTTAACTCTGTTAACGTCTGTTAACGTCTGTTAACTCTTAACTCTGTTAACTCCTGTTAACTCTGTTAACGTCTGTTAACTCTTAACTCTGTTAACTCCGTTAACTCCGTCAACTCTGTTAACGTCTGTTAACGTCTGTTAACGTCTGTTAACTCCTGTTAACTCTTGTTAACTCTTGTTAACTCTTGTTAACTCCTGTTAACTCCTGTTAACTCCTGTTAACTCTTGTTAACGTCTGTTAACTCTTAACTCTGTTAACTCCTGTTAACTCTGTTAACGTCCTGACGGTCAAAACCACCACCATGAAACATCCAGGAGGGACTCTGTGTGTGAAGGGTCGCTTCACAGTGATCACATTTATCAACCACACATTTATAGACAATCCTGATCTCATTCTTACAACCAGGGGCTTGATCAATTACAAATAAATCGAAATGTTGAGAATGAGCTTGGATCTCAGAACAACGTCCAACGCGTCCACACAGCTCCGAGGTGGGACCCCAGAGGGGGCGCGGTCCCACGGGTCACCAGCAGGTGGCGCCCTCCGGCCCTCCGTCCCGTCCTGCACCCACCTTCACCGTGAGCCGTGGAACCTTCCGGCTGCTGGCGTCCCGTAGCGGGCAGTCCTCGTCTGAAACAACAACAACAACAACAACATCAACAACATGAGCCTCCCTGGACGAAGCACTGATTGAGTCAGAGGGACCACCAGCGTCTGTACAGCCCGGCTCCGCCCGCCGCCGTACTTCCTGCTCAGTTCTCATCCCCCTCCAGTTCTACGTCTGGGTCTACGGTGTATATATTATTATGTATATATTTTCACAGGTTTTCTTGCAGCCAATTTTTTTTGTCCGTCCAATCAGCGAACAGAGAGGGAGTGGCTGAGAACGTTGAGGTTGAGGTCGTCGTGCGCTGGTTTGAGTCGTGGTCAAACGTCAGCGGTTGGTTATGGCGGATCCAGAGCGGCACTGGGGGGCAGATCTAATAGTTTTAAACTCCAACAGACGCCCGCGTTCAAGTGAGTTAACGTTTGTCAGTGGAGAAAGGCCAGACTCTGTGTGTGCAGATGAAATGAAGGAGGAGATTCTGGTGGGACCAGGCTAGAGTCTGTACAGTTACAATCAACACTGAACGGTGGGGCACCTCACCTGGGGGGGGGGGGGGGGGGGGTCAGGGGTCATAGGGGGGGGGGGGCACCTCACCTGGGGGGGCAAAGGCTTCTTTGGATCCTTCAGACACCTGAAAGAAATGAAACACAAGATAGAAATATGGTGCACACTGAACTGCCTTCACGGTGTGTGTGTGTGTGTGTGTGTGTGTGTGTGTGTGTGTGTGTGTGTGTGTGTGTGTGTGTGTGTGTGTGTGTGTGTGTGTGTGTGTGTGTGTGTGTGTGTGTGTGTGTGTGTGTGTGTGTGTGTGTCCAGAGAGCACTGAGCAAAATGAAATGTTCCTGACTGTTGTTGCCAACACACACACACACCTGTCTGGCAGATGTGGAGACAAACACAAACACTACCAGTGTGGCTCTGATGGAGAACATCACACACACACACACACACACACACACACACACACACACACACACACACACACACACACACACACACACACACACACACACACACACACACACACACACACACACACACACACACACCTTGCGCAGGTTCATCTGCTTCTTGAAGAGGTTGCCAAACTGCTTCTTCCTCAGTGAAGGGTCTTCATCGCCGCTGCCTCCGTCCTCGCCCTCCTCATCGTGCCTGAAGACACACACACACACACACAGCTAGCAACGCTAACACAGCTAGCAACGCTAACACAGGCTAACGCTAACACAGCTCCGCGCTAACACAGCTAGCAACGCTAACACAGCTAGCAACGCTAACACAGCCCCGCGCTAACACAGCCCCGCGCTAACATAGCCCGATGCTAACACAGGCTAACGCTAACACAGCCCCACGCTACCACAGCCCCACGCTAACACAGCTAGCAACGCTAACACAGCTAGCAACGCTAACACAGCCCCACGCTAACACAGCTAGCAACGCTAACACAGCCCCGCGCTAACACATGCTAATGCTAACACAGCCCCACGCTAACACAGCCCGATGCTAACACAGGCTAACGCTAACACAGCTCCGCGCTAACATAGCCCCACGCTAACACAGCCCGATGCTAACACAGGCTAACGCTAACACAGCTAGCAACACTAACACAGCTAGCAACGCTAACACAGCCCCGCGCTAACATGTATGTCAAATCAAGCCTAACACGTGTGTGTGTGTGTGTGTGTGTGTGTGTGTGTGTGTGTGTGTGTGTGTGTGTGTGTGTGTGTGTGTGTGTGTGTGTGTGTGTGTGTGTGTGTGTGTGTGTGCGTGTGTATGCGTATGTGTGTATATATGTGCGTGCGTGCGTGCGGCGTCCGACCTCTCGAAGCCGTAGCCCTTCCTGCCGCCGGCGTAGAGGTCGCGGTCGAAGCCGAAGGCGCCGGGGGGGGCGTGGCTCTGGGCGCCGGCGATGCGCGTCCCGGCCGCCGCCTTCTCCAGCTGCGCCCGCACCTTCTGGGGGTGGCGGCAGAAGTCACACGCCCCCGAGCAGCTGGGGGCCGCGTTCCCGAAGAACTTGGAGATGGTGGCGTGGCGGCAGCTGGGGGGGGGGGGGGGGGGGGGGGAGACGCTCGTTAGCGGATCACCTCCACTCACGTCAACTCTGACTCCATCACCTCCCACTACAGATCACCTCCCACTCCGTCACCTCCATTCACGTCACCTCCACTCACATCACCTCCCCTCACGTCACCACCCACTACACATCACCACCCACTCACATCACCTCCACTCACATCACCTCCACTCCGTCACCTCCACTCACATCCACTCCGTCACCTCCACTCCGTCACCTCCCACTCCGTCACCTCCACTCACGTCACCTCCACTCACGTCAACTCTGACTCCGTCACCTCCCACTGTCACCTCCACTCACATCCACTCCGTCACCTCCACTCCGTCACCTCCCACTCCGTCACCTCCACTCCGTCACTTCCACTCCGTCACCTCCACTCACATCACCTCCCACTCCGTCACCTCCACTCACGTCACCTCCCACTCCGTCACCTCCACTCTGTCACCTCCACTCCGTCACCTCCACTCCGTCACCTCCCACTACAGATCACCTCCACTCACATCACCTCCCACTCCGTCACCTCCACTCACATCACCTCCCACTCCGTCACCTCCCACTACAATATCGATTTGGTTTATTTCAGTTTTAAGACCAATTGTGCCGAG
>NW_028177346.1:0-8637 GCF_964030765.1 Micromesistius poutassou | reverse complement strand
GGGGGGGGGGGGGGGGGGGGGGGGGGGGGGATGTGTACGGCTTCGGATAAAAACATCCATCACGATATGAGACATCCAAAGGCCCAGGAGAACGCAGCACTCTGGATGTAAACACAATCATGTATACACACCAGGAACTCTGGGAATGACGACGGAGGAGATTCCCAGAAGATGAAATAGATTTTTTTTTGTTCCCTAATTCCCTGAAGATTGAATGCATTATTTGTTAAAAAAAAAATCTTTATATCTTAATCCTCATCCCGAATGAATTCCGCATGGAATGGAGAAGAGAGTGAAAACGTCTCTGGATCAAAGACACATTCCAGGAGACGGGTTCCAGTAACGGAGCAGCTGCGCCTCCGTGTTTATTTATTACACTAAAGGACTAATGTGATTAAAAGCACACACCCAACGACACGGGACAAACCAACAACAGGCACAGCCCTCATCCATCTGTTGGGCTGTTAACTACACCTGACGAGAGAGAGAGAGAGAGAGAGAGAGAGAGAGAGAGAGAGAGAGAGAGAAAAAGCAGGAGACAACAAACACATCAAAAACTTAAATACCTGACGAGAGAGAGAGAGAGAGAGAGAGAGAGAGAGAGAGAGAGAGAGAGAGAGAGAGAGAGAGAGAGAGAGAGAGAGAGATAAAGAGTTGAGCTGCACAGCGGGCAGTCACACACACACGCCCTCAGCTGAACCTATCAGCAGGTGCTAAACCGAAGAGACGAGTCGTTCAGACCGCGATCAGACACGTCGATGGACTTTGAGCACCGCGGAAAACGCTGCCATCGGATGGATGAGGGACGGGCGGGTGGCGAGAGAGGGAGGACGGACAGATGCATGCATGGTTAGGAGATGGATGGTGGGTGGATGGATGATGATGGAGATGGCGGGTAGGTGGATAAAGGAGAGCAGGGAGGATAGAGAGATGGGTGGATGGATGAGAGGAGGGAGGGGAGACGGAGAGACGGTTGGATGGATGGAGGAGATGAGGAAGGGTGGACGGGCAGGTGGATGGACGGTGGATGGATGAGAGGGGAGGGGGGTAGACGGACGGCTGGATGAGGTGAGGGAGGGCGGATGAATGGATGTGAGAGAATATTGAATGGAGGGATGGACAGACATGGTGGTGGATGAGGGGAGAGTTGTTTCCAGAAGTCACAACAACCCCCAGGAATCACACACTGCACACACACTACACACACTGCACACACACTACACACACTGTGGCAACCCACCTCGGGGAGTGAACTCGCCTTGGTTTCAAACAGCACGCCAATCTGTTGGGTGTTGAGCCACAACAGCCTGTTTAATCAAAC
The DNA here is from genome assembly GCF_964030765.1 of Micromesistius poutassou. Lineage (NCBI taxonomy): Eukaryota > Metazoa > Chordata > Actinopteri > Gadiformes > Gadidae > Micromesistius > Micromesistius poutassou. The sequence goes on along the minus strand of NW_028177346.1, from coordinate 7,316 downwards.
AAAGTCTTTCTAAAAAGAACTAAAAGATGATCTGTGGCACAGCCACAACGGCTGGACTCTCCGTCCACCCCAGCCACCAGAGAGCCCTGAATGGGTGTGGAAGCCTCTGCCTTTTAAGCAGGTTTTGAAGCCTGCTTCTTCCCGGCTCCTCAGGTGCTCTGCATCACGTTGATTGGGACTGAGCCGGGTTGCCACTGCGCACACACACTGTGCACACACACGGCACACACACACTGCACACACACACACGGCACACACACACGGCACACACCACCACACAACCCTTGAAGACCACAAAATCAATATTGAATGATGTCGTAACCATCTCTCTATAATTGATGAGATGAGGGGAAGGCGAATGGATCGGACACGTTTATCCTAAAGAATGTAATTGAGTGATACACACAGCACAATCATAAACCAACAGTTATACACACGGTAAAGTAAGCCAAACACGTCCACGAGCCAGGGACATCGCGTGCCGCAGTATTTCCAGACATTTATGACTTTATGCGCCGTAAAAAAAAATTGAAAGCACAAACCAATAAGAAGAGAAACTGGACAAATGAAACGGGCATCCGGTGACTTCCCCGGGTGGAAACCATCGGCAACAGAACCAACCATCTAGACGGCCTTTGTTGAACGTCCACAGTCTGAGAGACTGACCTCTACAAACCAAGCAAAACCATTTGGTGTAGTGTATAAATAAATAGAGACCATCTTAGCACTAAAACAGACTGAGTGACTATTTATTCTTAATGCTGCTTCAATATTAATAATGCCATCATGCAATGCTATTTCGTCAAAACACGTGATTAGCAGAACAATTAGTATCTTACTGTTTTAATCTCAAATATCTCTAAATAAAATCCATACATTTCTCTTGACTTTCTAGAAGCACCTGCAACACGTGCTTGTTGAGTGACCTTACAGGTGTGTGTATGAACAGCTATGATGACACTTTGTGATTGGCTCATTTTTTTTTTTTACCCTAATTAAGGCCACTGGGTTATATTGAACACACCAATAAGCCCAATTACCTGGTCGCTGGTACCCCTGAAAATACCAAATCTACAACCCACTATTACCTGAACCCTCCCTGATGTAGAACTGTCACTCAGTATTCTGCTGAACTGCTCCTGATTCTGAACACGTTTGATTTCCAGTTCAAGCGCAGTTCAAACCAGTGTTCTCCGCGCCGGCAGCCATCCGTCTGAATAACACGGCTTCAGTACAATCTGATTGATCTAATCCAGTAAAAGAGGAGCGCTGGCTTTGAGCAGCTGGCGGCCTCTCTCCCCGTGTCAGTATTGCTGGGTATATATTTCCATTCATTGGTTCTTCTCCCATCCCCCTCCGTCGCTCGGTGACTTCCCGTTGCACCCTGATGATTTGCTGTGTTTATTCAAGGCTCCTTTGTACTGTCTCCACCTGCCTGTCTGCTCGCGAGATATGTTCTTCATTACAAAACACACGTCTCACCTATTCTAAGCGATCCAGTCACACGCTGGGACTAAGTGAACCGCTCTGCACGTCAAAGAGAGTCTCCAGCAGTCTCGCTGGCATCTCCGCGGTACGAAAGAGAAGGAGAACAAACGGAAAGAGTAAATCAAATTAAAAAGTACAAAAAAAAAACAGTGCTTGGTGCGAAATATGATGCAACATCTTCCCGCAGCGAGGCAAGACAAGGAATAATAAAACTTTGTGCCGTTCATTATTAATCACCGACGACAAGGAGGGGTGAATCCTGGCCTCCTTACCAGCTGGCGCAGCGATCGAGTGAGCGTGAAGAAGATGACGACACATCACGCACCTTTAATGATTATTTATCAAGGCTTTGGGCACCGCCACTGCGCGCCGTGTGGTGGAACACACAGCAGATGCTGTGCAAACAGCCAGTGGTTCACCGGAAGCTTCTCCCTGCTTTTTCATCCTCTAATTAGATGCTTGTGCAGATTTCCATCTCCCTCGAACGCGCGCTCTCGCGCCACCCCCCCTCCTCCTCCTCTTCTTCCACTGGGGGAGTGCAGCAGGGATGATGTTTTGCTTACGTTTTGCTTCTTTAATCATTTCCGTGAGCCTTCGTTTCTCATCACACCGATTGAGCCGTCTAGCAGACCCTGTAATCCGAAGTGGCTTGTAGTTTTGTTTCAGGTACACGTCATTGATGAGCTGGCTTAGGTTAGTCCGCGTGCTGAAAAGCGCCTAAAGGTGGACCACACACTGGTCATGGTCATGAACCCAGCGGCTCCCAGCTTCTGGCTGGTCCCCTCTGATTGGTTACCCTGGCTCCGCCCGCCTCCGTACTTACCGCTCAATTTTCATTTCGCTTCAGTACTACTGTCTGGGTTTGAGGTATTTTATTCGCAGGTTTTCTGCAGCCAATTTTTTGGCCGTCCAATCAGCGAACAGAGTGGAGTGGCTGAGAACGTTGACGTTGAGGTTGTGCGCTGGTTTGAGTCGTAGTCAAACGTCAGCGATTGGTTATGGCAGATCCAGAGCGGCACTGGGGCAGATCTAATAGTTTCAAACTCCAACAGACACCCGCCTTCAAGTGAGTTAACGTTTGTCAATGGAGAGTGGCCAGACTTAGCCTGGTGCTACCAGACCATCGTACTTCATTTCATTTGTACAGAAGGTCTGGAACTGCTGTAATTGGCAAACGTTCACTCACTTGGAGGCGGGTGTCTGTTGAAGTTTAAAACTATTGGATCTGCCCAGTGCCACTCTGGATCTGCCATAACCAATCGCAATAGCGTTTGGTCGTGACGTATGTCATGCGCCGGGACCGGCCGGAAACTACGTTGCGCGCATGCGCAGGCTGTGTACACAAACAAAACAAGATGAAGCGTATGATGTCTGTCAACGATAGCTGCAGGTTTTGTTCATCTAATTTTAGAGTTCAAGGAACAATTACAAATTCTACATTAATATTCAATAGTAAGGACAGAGATAATGTTTGCAGTCAACTGTCGAGGCTGGGTCTTGTCATTGACAATATGTCGCTACTTCGACGTCATCGTTCTCAGCCACTTCCTCTGTTCGCTGATTGGTCACACAGAAATTTGTTCGGGCAAAATCCCACTAACAAGCCCCAGCCCTAGACTGACTACTGAAGGGAAAATGAAATTTGGGCGGAAGTAGGTGGGCGGGCGGAGCCAGGCTAGGCCAGACTCTCTGTGCAAATGAAATGAAGTACGAGATTCTGGTAGGACCAGGCTACTGATCGGTGACGATGCACTAAGTTCAGTGTTGCTACTGTGTGCCATGAAATTAATGTTTGAGTTTGAGTTTTTATCTTCTTTTCAGTTTCGATCTTCTTCAGGGTTGACAACAGACTCCGGATGCGACCGCCTCTGCTTTTCCAAGACCCTGACCTCAACCTCCAATAAAATAATAATAATAATAATAATACAATGTGTACTGAAGCGCAATGTGAAGAAAAAAAAATCCAAGGCACGTTGAGTGAGTAATAAAATAGTAACACACAAGTTCTCAAGGACTGTCCATTGTCACACCAGAGATAAGCATCCTGCTCAATTATCCTCCATCCCCAAGCACCTGCCCCATGTAGCAGGGTGTGTGTGTGTGCGTGCACGTGTGCATGTGTGTGAGTTAGCCTGTGTATGTGTGTGTTCTTTTCTGTTTTGTATAGGGTTAACCTATACAAAACAGGATTGACCCATCCCACAGTGGTGTGTGTGTGTGTGTATACCACTGTATATGTGGGTATATGTAGGGCATCCCCGCACAAGGGCCTTTAAATAGCAGCGGTTCACGGCCGGGACCAGAATGGGCTCCACAGACGTCCAACTGACCCCAGAGGCAGCAGAGACAGCTAGAGCGAGAGAGAGAGAGAGCAAACAAGACGGAGAGAGTAAAACAGAGAGAGACACACACACAGTCAGACAGATCAGAACGAGAGAAAGAGAGAGTGGGAGAGAGATAGACAGTGCCAGAGAGACAGTGAGAGAGCGAGAGAGAGGAAGAGGGAGGGCGAGTCAGAGAAGCAAGAGGGGGAGAGAAAGAGACAGAGAGGTGGATAGATAGAAAGAGAGAGAGAGACATTGAGATGGAGAGACAGGGACGTGGAGATGGAGTGAGAGAGAGAGTCAAAGCCTGACTCCAGGCAACAGATGCCCAATTAACATATCTCCATAATTAGAATGATGTGGAGGGGAATGGAGACGTAACAGTGCAGCTGTTGTGGTCGGTGGCACCAGCTGAACCACCACCACCACCGTGCTCCATATTTACAGCTTTTTCTGACTCTCGCCGTCGTCCGCAACGATGGATTACAGAACGACGTGACATCAGTGATCTTCTTCGTTTGTTGCCACCACCGCCGCCGCCGCCGCCGCCGTGGCGGACCGCTCAGAGGCTGAATCTAGGAGCCGCACCGAGCAGGCTACGCTTGCCGCGGCACCGAGTTGATCTGTGTGTGTCGTTTCCTGTCGGGACGACCGTACTCTAAGAGGACACAACCGTGATTAATCCTGAAAGTTAATGAATCGGTTGAGTTTTTCATGGGGAAGTCAAACGCACTCTCTGAGCTTTTAAACGTGGAAGAATGGTGCTCTGAAGAGGATGATCTTTGTCCGAATCGACCTTCCTTCATGGCCAAACTCACCTCTCTGTGCACCCATCCATAAGGGTTGCTTTTTTTTTTTTTTTTCTTTGTGGCCTACATGTAGGAACCAGCGACTTCAACCTCAGATCAATTATTCAGATGGATCCCTCCTATAAATACCAGCATGTTAAATCAGCTGGATGCCCACTGGCCTGTACGTGCGGTTTGCCTGTACGTGTGTGTGTGTGTGTGTGTGTGTGTGTGTGTGTGTGTGTGTGTGTGTGTGTGTGTGTGTGTGGAACTTAAGACTTAAGACACTGATACTGTCGTGGTCTGTTTGCAGAGAGAACAACGCCAGATGACTCGGGGATTTGCGGGCAAATAGAAAGTAGGATGTGTGTGTTGATTCTCGTGGTGAGACGTGTGTGTGTGTGTGTGTGTGTGTGTGTGTGTGTGTGTGTGTGTGTGTGTGTGTGTGTGTAGAAGACAGGTTGGACACTCGACACGTGGCTAAACACAAAAGTGAACGGAACGATGAACTGGAACTGAATGACTCGGCTGTTTCTTAAGGTGGTTTTCCCCAGCCACTGACACACACACACACACACACACACACGTGCACACGCGCACACACACACACACACACACACACACACACGTGCACACGTGCACACGCACACACACACACACACACACACACACACAGTGTTGCACCAGCAGAGAATGGCATCTAAAACAACAGGAGGAGCCATTATGAGATCATTTGGTACCAGGGGGGACTTTACTGTACAGAGATCGCCTTAAAGGCTTGCTGTGACCCACTCATTAGCCAATCAATTACGTGCAGTATAAAAGCTAGTGTAGGCAATTTGGAGAAAACAGGCTGAGTAAGCTGGACTGTGCAGGTATTTCAACCTCTACAATGCCCCCCCCCTCCCTTCAGGCTACCTTCCAAAGTCACATCCTTATATCATGCGACACGCCTGCTAGATCTAGTTGAAGGTCTGCCTGGCCTTGAGGAAGACTTGGTTTGTGCGCTCATTAGTGCTCACACAGCCAGCACAGCCAAGAGTACACGCAGGTAGGTAGGTAGGTAGAGTGACAGGTAGGACATCCAATCATCTCATCCGGGCCGAAGGAAATGATCGGACAGGCTGCGAAAGGATACATAGATATCAGATGGGTTTCTTTTTTTGTCAGCGCATTGGATTTATTGATTGATTGCTGTCCTGATGACGGCAATCAATTGAGTTTCAACAAATATGAAGCAAGTGCTTCGAAAGAAATGTCAGTTTGTACCTTCATCAGGACCCCACCAACAGCTGCATAGACCTATTAGTTGTGGAGATACGAGCGTATAGATTTCCCCTTGGCTACGGTTTCAGGTGACGCGAATCACTGAGTTGGAGGATGCCTTAAAAATGGCAGTTAGAAAAAAAAAAAAAAAGGAAAGCAAACCCACCGCCACCACCAGCACCAGCACCACCACCACCAGCACGCCGTCTGATGCCAGCTCCGCTTCTGGTGGCCGCGCTACAAACTCACAAGTGAGTGGTCACGTGGTGTTCCGTGATAATTAACAAGCCAAATTAGACATCTGCTTGCGGTTTCCCAGCGAGAACTCGAGAACGGCGTGTTCACAATTAAGTGGAGAGCGCGCCAATGAGCAAAGAAGAGGCACACATCTCCATCTCCATCTCCATCCACCCCTCACGGTCCGCGTTCAACAGCCGAGGTCTCTGAGGGTGATATCGGACGGGGTGTGTGTGGTGTGTCTTCTGTGATCCGCGTTGTCAGTGATGGACCGAAGGACCGCTTCTTTCAGATGCGATTTGGTTGATTCGCCGCTTGGGACAAAACCACGCTGGCCAGAGCAATGAAAAAAAAAAAAAAAAAGCTCGACATTTCACCGCTGGGTGTCAGCACTGATCACATCATACACCCCCCCCCCCCCCCCCACCCCCCCGACCAAGAGACTCGAACTTAATGACCGTAATTGACTGAGCGCCTCCGTCGTCGTAACAAGCGGCAGCGCCGAGGGAGCGGCATTTATTCAGATTTAAACACTGTTTAGTTCCGGAAGTGTGTCCAAAGCGGTCTAAGGGAACGCCGCTATAGCCTACTTCCACCACCAGAGGGCGGAGCTGGACCGTTATCACCGTGTGTGGAGAAGTACTATTCGTCAGAAAGTCTAATTAAACCCTGATTAGCCCCATATCCTCCTCACATATACTACCGGGAAATAAATCAACCACATAAAAAATAAACAAGATACAGCTGAAAACAAGTCATCGACACGACAGCGATTGAGATCCAGGCCTTTTCCTCCTTGCCTGGTTATTTTTGGGATATGCTCAAGCTGGATTCCTGAACACAGCTGAACTCCTTCACGCAGGAGGAGCACACAGACAGCAGGGGGGGGGAGGGGGGGGGCGACCAGGGACCGGTGAAGCGCCCGGAGGCTAGTTCAATGTTTACATTGCTTAAGGATAGCTCTGCACTGTTTGCGTCAGGGTGGGGGGGCCGTTTAAACTGGAAGGTGTGTAAACGGCATCGCTCTTCATGTGCATATATGGCCCCGCTGGAGAAGTGTAGAAAACAACGCTCGGCAAAAGAGTTCCAGAGTAGCTACTCTGCTACGTGTGTCTAGACTATCTTCAAATGACGGATTTACCCTCACACACAAAAAAAACAGAAAACACGCACCCCTACTACTACCCTACTGCCCCCTACTACCCCCCTACTG
>NW_028177347.1:0-20693 GCF_964030765.1 Micromesistius poutassou | reverse complement strand
TGGACGGCGACCATGCCTGTCAAGTGTCTGCTGCTAGCCTATTGGAATTCATAAGAAGATGATTTAGTGCATCTTTTTTTTTTTTTTTGGAAAACACAACCGCTACATATACTACAGTTGCCAAGTACCTTCTCAAGCCACCAACATCATTTATCCCAAATATGGATGATATTATAAAGATGCAGTCATTTAGCAGGGCTGTTTTTTCTAGTCAGAATGTTGGCATCACAACAAACATTGTGCACCTTTTCTACTCGACACGTGTCTGTCTGGGCAAGCCCCAATACGCCTTTACATATCTCAACTTTTAGACAAAGATACACAAAACACACGCACGCAGGTACACGTACAGATGTGTATAGTAGAAATGTGTTTAGCAATATGCAATCAACATCTTGCCCAGTATGCTATATTAATTAAATGAGTGTGGAGAAACACTGAGCAACCAAAGAAATGCTCTCCTCACATGATGTGTATATGATACATGTTCTTCATGTTCTTCAGGGGCGAACGACAATCGCGTTCGCCCCCCGTCGACAATTCAATATGGACCCCCCTATAAAAGCCTTGGCCACCCTCTTGCCACCCCTTGAAATAAAGTCACTGAATGGAACGCTCTGTTTAGATTGCGCCTTAATAAATGGAATACTGTTTAGATCAGGCCTCCGGGGAGACAATATATCTCCAAATAAGGGAAGAATGCACAATGGAGCATAAAAGCAATGGCCAGAGAGTGGCTGTTCAGTTCTTTGTCAAACCAACTCAGGATTTTGTTGTTGCTTGTTCTCGAGTAATAATAAAATCTTTAGTTTTTGTTTAGATGTTGTATTTTATCTACGACATGTGCCAACCACCGCCCACATGTGCCCAAACTCGTCTGATATTCCCTCTCATGGCTCGTATTACACGCAGGGAGGTTTAATAAAGCTGCAGCAGCACACCTATTGCTATTGTGCAGCCGAGGCAGCCACCCATCAACATGAGCCACCAGGAGCAGGTTCTAGAGAAGCCCGTCTTCCACCACTGCGTGGGGAGATGCCCCTTCGTGGACAGCGGTGCGTACCAGCGGACCGTACGGCTGGACGTCAACCACCGCCAGAGCGTGGTTCAAGTCCTCGGGACGGTTCTGAAGGCGTGCCTGACCAGGTGAGTGAACCAGACGTGTAGGCTATATGCACTTATAGATTATAAAATTTGAAATAAAATTTGAAATAAAATTATTAAAAAAAAAAAAATTTGGGCGTGAAACTATCCGGTGGATATTTTCCAACGATATATGTCTATATTGCATTTTAATACCCATAACATAAGGACATTGTTTAGGTCATTCAACAAAGCATGATGAAACCCGCGGCTGAAATAAGGGGACGAAACAGTAGTGGACAGGGAGGGGCGGGGGCAGGGTTTTTGGCAGGGGATTTCGATTGGCTACCGCCGTCTGACCAATCCAAGCACAGGGGATCACTAGCCTCACCTGAGCCGTTGACCATTAGTGCTATTGGTAGTGGTCCGTGATCAGCCGGCTCTGCAAGTCCAGCTTTGGTCCTCCTCGGTACAGAAGTCCGTCGGTCACTGTCCCCCAGTAGTCATGAGCGGTGAGCGGACGCTCCGGGTGAGGTGCGGGCAGACGAGCAAAGTGTTGTACGTGGTCGGGACGACTCTGTCCGTCAACCTCTGCAGGTAAACGGATCCACCCGTCTGGGAATTTATTTTTTATTTTTTTTGACTTCCATCGTAGTAGGATTTTAGACTCTTAATTTGCAATCAATCTTCCGTATTATTGTGTCTTTGTGTGCCACTTTTGTGTTTTTTTTTGTTGTCGTTGAGATGTGTGACGTCACTGTAGCCGTCGCCAGTGGGTATGAGTGGGATGTATAATAATGCCATTGTCAGCTGCAGAATACAGATCAATGATTGTTTCTCATCCCTGGACACAATCCATCGCCTGTAGCCTATTCAGCACCAGCGGTGGGCTTTTCTACAGTGGAGACGGATTAAAAAAACCCATCATGATCAGGCAATTCGGTTGTCTCACAAAGTCTGGTTGTGTTCGCCTGACCTGACTGCTGAAGTGCTGACAGGCGGGCCGACAATGCACTGACTCACGCTTGTTCAGTTTAATAAGAATCATCAATATAGTTCAACTAAAATGAAACTCAAATGGAAGCAATTTATAACTGTAACCAAGGTGCTTCCGTTTTAGTTTAATTTACATTGAGTTATGGTAATATTCTACGTTAATATAGTTCATGGTGACATTCTTTAGAACATTTTATTTATTTTTCAGGTGTAGCACATCAGATTAATATACTACTCGTAGCTCTTAGATCTGACTGTGTGTTGATGTTGCATACAGCAATGCAAGTGGCAGAATTGAAGACGGTGCTGCAGGGCATTCTTATGGTTCGTGTAAGGTTACAGTGGAAGAACAGGTTTCTATCTTTGTGGGCTATGCCACAGTGTTTTGATATTGTAGTTTGTGTGATGGAACAGACCATGTAGACAAACAGTGTATCACTCCCATGTCCTTTTTTGTTTAGTTAATAGTGTGGTTGCAAAGCAAACACCACTACTGTTATCATTTATTTTGTACCTTTGTTTTGTTTGTCTCTTTTTGTGCTTTTTTGGGGAATTCCCTTGTCTATTTCAGGGGGAGGGAGTCATTTGTATCTCAGTGTCTCTATGAGTCCTATAGACCCTTTCTGATGAAACATTATATTCATGAACAACTATAAATAAACTGAAATGCACATGCACCAACTGTCTGCCGTCTATCTTTGGTCCAAAGCGAGTAACAGTGGGTCAGAATTAGATCAGGTTAGCCTCTTGACACTTAGGGGATCAAACCCAGAACCTTTCGGCTGGGAGTCTGAACACTCCTAACCCCTTGTGTGTGTGTGTGTGTGTGTGTGTGTGTGTGTGTGTGTGTGTGTGTCTTTCATCCCATGTAGGAGCGCCCCTCCAAAGTCCAAGGCCTTCAACGTCCAATGCACGCCCAACGTCCGGTTCAGCATCAGCCCCGCCCCTGTCCAGGGCACCTCCCCCTCCCCCTCCCCCCTGCCGCTGAGCAGCAACACCTTGCTGTTCATCGTCATGAAGGAAGCCAGTATGGCTGAGAGTGACAGCAAGGTACGGGGGCGGGGGGGGGGGGGGTTCCCCATCCTATTCCATTCTAGCTGTCCCAGACGGCTGTAGGGCCACACGGGATTGAGCTCTGAGCTGGAAGGGACATGCCATAAATGGGCACACGTGCATGCATGCACATACACACCAAAGGCTTCATATGCACACACCAAGATATGCACAGACACATGCAAACAAAACACTTCTCACACACACACACACACACACACACACACCCTGGTGGTGGATCGAAGCAGGTTTTCTAAAGTTGATTGTGTGACGCTTCAGATAAAAGCTTCTGCTAAATTCCCTAAATGTAAATGTAATTTGAATCCTTTTCTTCCGCCTTATTCATGTTTGAAGCTGTCCGTCACCTACTATGGAGACGACGCAGAGGTCGTGGGGAAGGCCGTGCTCCACCTCACTGCTATCGGTAGGTGGTTTACACCAAGCATCTGTTGGAGGATGTGTGTGGGAGAGAGCATCTGGTTCTGCCTAGAGCACATGTCAGACAGTCAAGTCTGGGCAAATGGATAAATATGATAGAAACATGTTTCTTGAATTAATTGCCTACCCCAACAGCACTAAATCCTTAAATTCCCACAGCTTTACAGCTATGGGATTATAAACTGTAATTACGCAGGAACGCTCTTCTTGCATCATATTCTGTATGTTCCTCTTTCAATGTGCTGCAATTACTTGCCATGTTTGGGGTTGTGGTTATTCCGATGTCTTGTTGTTGTGATGTTGTGCAGTGGCTCACATACCTTACATTACAAACTAACATTTTTTTCATATAGCAGACACTTTTAACCAAAGAGACACAATCAAAATTGGGAGTAGCTAGAAAAAAAGTTTAAATGCTGCATGACCCAAGAAACCCACGACCAAGTTGTATTAATAGTGAACTTTCTGTCTTCTTCAGAGGTGTCTTTGGATGTAGATGCTGACAGGGATGGTGTTGTTGAGAAGAACAACCCACACAAGGTAACATTAGAAAAATATGCATTCACTTCCTCCTTGGCTGCGACATAAGGTAGCAATGAGGAAATAGAGCCTTTGTATGCCAACACAAACTGTCTGATGCTGACTAGTTTGTGGGCCAATTGCAGCCCAGTCAATTGCAGAGTCATTCCTTCTGGTTGTCTTTGACCTTTGGAATCAGGAAATGTTAAATATAGATATTGCTACATGAACACAACAGACTTTATACAGGTCTAGAATGTACAGAAAAGTATTTTAATATACAAGTTTGGGAAAGATATTTGAGCTAATTTCTATTTTTTAAGTGATGTAAATTCTACATACAAAAAAATATTTGGTTTTCGAAAAATGTACTTGCAAAACACACACACACACACACACACAGTCCCGTTAATGTCTGTATTCCCATGTATTGCGTAGGGGTCATGGACATGGGGCCCTAAAGGACAAGGGGCCATTCTATTGGTCAACTGTGACTCTGAACAATTCTATAATAAAACTCCGGACAGTGACCGGAAACATATCTCAGCAGTCTCTGGTAAATATTATTTGATTATTTAAATTGTATTATGTGTTTTACATGTAAATATAAATAAATATGTACATTTAATAATATATTATTATAGGCATCCTGTAAATGTAATCATTGCTTCTTAAAGTCGCAATGTGCCACATTTAAACTATCTTGTAGCTTAAAATGACCAGTACATATTGTCATTAATAATGATTTCAATAACCTTATCAATCGCACCACATCCTATAACATATATATTTTACAAAAAATGCTGACCAGCCCGTGCTTCTCTCTTTGGTGACAAGAATCGTACTATCACCACTCCCTCAACCCTCCTCACCCAGCCACCCAGACAGCCCAGCTCTGTACTCCCGTAACTGAGAGGCGCTCAATCGGACACATTGCAACTTAACATTTTCATTTACAATTAGGGGATTTTGCTGACGCTTTTATCCAAAGCGACTTACGTCAGGAGCAGTCAGGGTTAGGCTTCTCGCTCATGGAAACACTCCGGGGATCGAGCTAGCAACCTTTCAGTTACCAGTCTTTTGGAGTAACCTCAAAGCTAGATCAATGATTAAAGAGTAGACTGGTACCGGGAGCACAAATGTAACATTTCACTTTTGCATACTCAAAGAGGAGAAACAGATCAGTCATGACTTATCTACGATCATCAATAACCCGATCGATGGCCGGTCTTCCAGATCTGGAGGACATGTCGTTGATGGTTCTGCGGACCAAGGGTCCGGCCAAGCTGCCCTCCGGCTACAAGCTGACCATGCACATCTCTCAGGGAGACGCCGAGAAGGTCAGAGTCTTCAGGTCCACGTCTGGAGATACCCTGAGCCGCTTTTTGGGTAAGTCCTGACTCACCCAAGAGCTCACCCTCAACCCTGCCTCCACAGACAGGCGGTCAGTTATATGATGAAGTATTGTCCCGGCATTTTGTCATGTAAATATAGTTAAGTAAAGAGTATTTCCCTCCCCATAGCTGTCCAATAACATTACCACCTGCACACGTTATACTTTTATATATTGTTTTTGTTTTGTTAAATATTTTGTATCTTGTATATATTTTAATTAAATGTTCAACATATGAGGAAAATATTATTATTTTCACATTATTAATAATAATTATTGTTATTAATAATGTGTAATAACAATAAAATAATAACACAAAAATAACAATAAAACCTGAATAAATAATAATAACCCGACCCTTCTGATTCTTTTTCTGTGACTCTTGCAGGCAAGGTGTTCTTCACTGACTTTGTGAAGCGCTACCCCCTGGTGCTGGACGATGAGGTCCTGTCCAAGGAGGTGCCCTACCAGGCAGAGATGAACCTCTACGTGGAGGGCCTCTGCTTCCCAGACAAAGACTTTGACGGGCTGGTCACAATCCACCTGAGTCTGCTGGAGCCCATCTCTGAGGTGAGACGGGTCACACCCGGGGGGTGATTCATGGTCTCTGGGGTGAGACGGGTCACACCCGGGGGGGTGATTCATGGGTGTTTTCACCACTGAGGGGCGGTAGACTATGGCCCACATCTGATGACACCCCAGCCCTGAGCCCACGAAGGGGCAGGAGAGGAACAACTCCCCAGACCACGGTGGGAGTCACCTTGTAAGGGAGCCAAGAGGAGGGATCTCTCCCTTGCAAAATAGTGTGGAATAATAGTACTGAAACTAAGTAAGTAACTAAAACTATGGAGGAGAACCAGCGTTACAACAATAATAACAACATTTAGTAATTTAGCAGGGCATTTTATCCAGTGAGGCTGAGGACAATAAAACCATTGGACGATGTAGGATAGTGTTATATGAACCCGAGGGATTTTGATCAGAACTGGATATCGGATAGTGATACAAGACGTTGAAATATGAAAGTTACCCGGTGTTGCTGCTTGTTGCTCCAGGGCATCCCAGAAACCCCCATCTACACTGACAGCGTGGTGTTCAGGGTGGCCCCCTGGATCATGACCCCCAACACCCTGGAGCCCGTCGAGGTGTTCGTCTGCAGGTAGACACTCGCTCTGTTGTAGTGTGTCAAACTCAGTGTCCTAGTGTTATTGACTGTAGATCTCACTCCAGACTCACTGTCCCAGTGGTATTCACTGTAGAAACTCACTCCAAACTCACTTTGCTCTGTTGTAGTGTGTTATGGCATGATTTAAGTATACTGAAGAAGTTGTACTCTCAGTACTAATTATAGTTGCAATAGCAGTCGTATTATAATGGTAGTAGTAATTTATGTGCACATGCGGCGACATGTCTAGTCACAAGTAACGCTCCCATTTATTTTAATATTGGCTGGAACAACTGGATATCTCTGCATCTCTTCCAGCACAAAAGATAACTACCCGTTCCTGAAGGGTATAACTGGTCTGGTGAAGAAGAACCACTACAAGCTGAAGGTGTGCTACGAGTACAAGAACCGAGGAGATCGCTGGATGCAGGTACGACGACGGTTTGAACTAAATACTATGACTAACATAGTTGGTAACATTTACCCTTCACGTAAGCGCAATAAGAGCAAATTCGCCTTCATGAAATAGGGGATTTAGTTATTGTCACGACCCCACTGTTAGTTTCGAACCGGCTCTCTGTCTAGGCAGGAGTCGAGACACATAAGTGCTAAAACCCACAGCTGGCAGGCAACTCGCTTCCGGCCACGTGGGCAGTGACTCACCTGGTTCCTGGCGAGCATTTGTCCTTCCTTGACGTGTTGAGGGATAGCCCAAGCGTTGGAGCAAACTGTAGCCTGTCCCGGTTGGTTTATAGTTTGACATATAACATAGACAAACACTAGACAAACATACACGACAAAGGGGGCGGTCACGTCCCCCCTTTAGGAACCTAGTCCTGGTACTGTCCTTGTAGAAGGGGAAAACCTTCACCTCTTTCAGAGGGTGTTTAGGGAAACAAGTGTGGGCACCATGCTGTCTGTTCAGCCATCTTGGATTCCCCAGGTGACCCGTATCAAGGCCAATCAAGGGAGCCACTCCCACAGTTACCAGGACAACCAGTTACCCACCAGCTTAACATTACCCAACAGCAGGATCGTGACAGTTATTTAGAACTAGATTTTAGCATTTTGAGTACCATCTTTTTTTGATCATTAATGATGGTTGGCTGCTTGCTTGTGCTTCGTCCACTCAGGATGAGCTGGAGTTCGGCTACATTGACTCCCCTCACAAGGGGTTCCCCGTGGTTCTGGATTCTCCTCGGGACAGGGGCCTTAAGGACTTCCCCTACGACGAACTGCTGGTGAGAAATCTCCTCAGAACCTCCTCAAAGGTTGCTCGTTTCAGAAAAATGACTGTCCACGGTAAGAAGCTCCCATCGGTATCTGGACAGCCCCACTACCGGCTGTATTTCCTGTTAAAGGCTTGATGTTTCAGGCAGGCAGTGGCTGAGAAGGCAGAGCAGGTCGTCAGGCAGCTCGAAGGTTGCTGGTTCCATACCCGGCTCCTCCTAGCCAAGTGTTGAGGTGTCCCTGAGGAAGGCACCTAATCCTTACTGGCTCCTGATCATAGGGCTGTTCCGGTGCATCGGTTGTGTGTATGTGTGTACGATCGGGTCAACGTGAGCCACTAATCATAAAGTACTCTGAGTGGCCGTAGATCAGAAAAGTGCTACACAAATGCAGTCCATTCACGGTGGCGTTTATCCGCGCAGGGCAAAGACTTTGGCTACGTGACGCGAGTGCCTGAGGACGAAGAGGTGAACAGCATGGACTCCTTCGGTAACCTGGAGGTCAGCCCGCCCGTCACAGTGAACGGTAAACACTACCCCCTGGGCCGGATCATCATCGGAGTGGCCTTTCCTACGTGAGTTTGGTACCGGGTCGGACGTTTGATTCGACGATCGATTCATTCGCTTCAGTGAGAAACTTCACGTGTTGCTGGGATGATGCCAGGTTTCATACAAACTCCTCAGTAACTTGAGGGGAGGCTCCTTAGTTTTTTAGAAACTCGAAACAGATTTCTTATCAGTGAAGTGCAGTTTATACTGTTGTTGACCGATAAGAGATCCAGGCAGCTTGATAGACAAGTGAACAAGATAAATAAATCAATTAGCTAAATTAAACTATTGGTGAATTTAGGAATAGTCGTCTTTTTGAAAAAAACATTCCCTAACAACGCCACAACCTCTCTCTGTCCCCTGCAAAGGTCATCTGACGGTCGCAACATGACCAAGGTGGTCCAGGACTTCCTGTGGGCCCAGAAGGTCCAGGCGCCCATCGCTCTCTTCTCTGATTGGCTCCACGTCGGTCATGTGGATGAATTTATGACCTTTGTTCCAGCACCCGGGCCCAAGGTAAATACCTTCACATCTCATATAAACAAAGCAGAGATACCATGAGAGTCAGCGTCGGGCAGTCTACAGCACCTCCCTGGTGGAAGCAACTCAAACTCCTGATGTAGTGGGTTGGAAGGATCGGCTACTATAATCTTGCACAAAAAGTAGTAGGTAGTAAGTAGGTAAATAACTAGTAGGTTAAGGGAGGTTGGAAATGCTTTAACATTTTCTGAATGTAATTGTTGATGTGTCCCTTATATCACGTCTTTTTTTCACGTATTTCTATTTGGTATTTGGTATGGTTTTGATCCTTGTCCTTCATACTTTGTGGTTTTATCCATCTGTCTGTCTATCTTGTGTGCAGGGTTTCCGTCTGCTGCTGGCCAGCCCAGACGCAGGCTACAAGCTGTTCCAAGGCCTGCAGAACGATGGGCATGGAAAGGCCAAGATCTTTGAGGGTAAACAACAAATGATGGGATGTTTGTATGCCTGTAACCAATGACAACTGACGACTATATCTCTCTGTTTCTGTATCTCTGTTTCTCTCAGGTCTGGGAAAAGATGAAGAAATGTCAGTGGACGAAATACTGGACAACGAATATCTTAAATCTGAAAACGATTATGTGCAGGTAGATGGCGTGTATCAGTGATACACTTCTTTTAAAGGTGATGTATGTAGAATGAAGTGGCATCTAGTGGTGTGCTGCAGATTGCAAACCACTGAATGCACCTCGTCAGCCCTCACTTTCCATTGATGTAGGAGAAATGACGGTGACCTGTAGTGGCCTGCATTGTGTGAGGGGCCAAAAAATACTTCTATAATGTTGTCATCTCTGACAACAGCATGGAGCAGCCAATGAGGAGGTTCCTTGATAGATGTATAAATGGTTGGTATAGGTTATAGGTTATAGCTGGTGGGTAGGCTAGCACAATAACTGTTACCTGATTACTCACACAGATGCCAAAACATCTTTTTGGTTCAGTTTTACTGGCTACTTAACAGCTGTTGCAAGGTAGGTAGGAGATTAATTCTGGGCTTCCATAACTGTAACTGAGGGTTTCTTTATTGAGTTTAAGCTGTGGGTCAAACATTCAACACAAAGCACAACAACACCATGTGTTGGCTCCACTGAAGTGCATCAGAGTAGCCTCTGATGTGAACAAACAAAGGTGACGGCGGCTGGGTTCAACGCACTCTCCCTGTCCTCAGAACTGCATCGACTGGAACAGAGACGTGCTGAAGAGAGAGCTGGGATTGGATGATGACGACATCATTGACCTGCCCATCCTCTTCAAGCTGATGGAAGACAACCGGGCGGTGGCGTTCTACCCCGACATGGTGCGTGCCGTCCCCCCGAAAACGTGCATGTGTTCCTTCTGCCCGTACAACGGACCAAACCAAGTGCTGATATTAATCCCTTTCAATAGAGATTCAGCATTGATGTTCTTATGGTTGAGTAGCTTGTCGTGATTGTTCGTCGCAGGCAGGACCTTTGCCCAACACTGCATTAAAGGATGAGTCAGTGTGAAGTGTGAAGCACACACCTTTTGGCTAGGAGATAAACACCCTAAAGCAACAGCGACTAGACTATCCTGAGCCCCGTTTTGTGAGTTTCTAATAACACACTTGGACAGTGAGTCTGCAGTGAGTTTCTACAGTGAATAACACACTAGGACAGTGAGTCTGCAGTGAGTTTCTACAGTGAATAACACTTGGACAGTGAGTTTCTACAGTGAATAACACACTTGGACAGTGAGTCTGTAGTGAGTTTCTACAGTGAATAACACTAGTGAGTTTTTTATTTGCCGTAATATTAACATAGTATTTCATGAGCCCAATTGTGTGGTCCAGACTCTAACATAACAACCTCTTAACACTCGACAAGTGTCAACACTTGCATCCCCTTCTCCAAATAGAGTTGCGAGGGGCAAAAGGGCAAGTTTCAAAACCCCCATCGCTCCCTCTCTCTCTCTCAGGTAAATATGATCGTGTTGGGCAAGGAGCTGGGCGTCCCCAAGCCGTTTGGGCCCAAGGTGGAAGGTCGCTGTGCCCTGGAGGCTGAGATGAACTCCCTCATGGAGCCACTGGGCCTGAGCTGCACTTACATCGACAACTTCGCCTCCTACCACAAGATGCTCGGAGAGGTGCATTGTGGGTCCAACGTCCGCCGGAAGCCCTTTGCGCTCAAATGGTGGAACCTGGAGATGTGAGCCCGGGTAACCTTGGCGACGACGGTTGAATCATGAATCACCGAAGATCAGGCGCCTGAGAAAATTAGAGAGAGCTTCGAAAAAAAAGTACAACCAAAATATTTTCAAGTATAGTATTTCTATATGTTTTGTTTAACACTGTGTACAATGTTAGTATGTTAACATTTCAAAACCTCCCCTGGTATATCTTGATAATAAGCCTTTAACTTGCCTTAAGTAATTTCATTCAACCCAATGTGAAGTTGGATGATTAGAAATGATCACCTGAGTTCAACATGTTCCATGTATCTCGATTTTTATTAAAGACTTTTGCTCTTATTTACAAAAAGGCATTGAAGCAGTATTTACAAACATGGGCTTAAGCGGACGGTTGACAGAAATATAAATACAATCATCTCAATCAATCACAGCAAACGGACACCCCATCTGGAAATATACAAGCACAGTGAGAGGAATTAACTTTGACGTGTAGTAACAACATGGAACCACAAGAGAGCGTATGGCATCTACTCAAGCATTTCAGAAAGCCAATCAGAAAAATTGTGTTGAGGTTAAAACAGTACCAACCACGGTGGAAAAGCCTGCAATAACATATTTATGGTTTGCCTTAAATGTACGGGATTCCTGGGCAATTCACGACAATTAGACACCTCAATATTCTTTGCTTGTACACCTCAGTGATTCCTTTCCCGAAACCACTTATTCAACCTTTAAACTTCATCTGCTGCATATGAAGAACATTTCATATTTATTTCAGTCATTTCACAGAAACATATTTCTCAAAGTGCTGCCACCCGACCCGGCTTGATAATTGTAAGGAAATTAAAAAGTTTGAGAACGTACTAGGGGTGTAACGATACACTCATTCGTACCGAAAATTTTCGGTACGGGTCTAACTGTTCGATGCACGTTTCATTTCGGTACGTACCGAAAAAATAAATAAATAAAGAATAAAGTTTTTATTGTAATACAAATCAAAATCCAATTGTTTAATAAAAATACTATAATAATAAAAAAACGTGACTTAAAAACTGAGGTACGTACCGAATCGTGACTTTTGTGTATTGTTACACCCCTAGAACGTACATTTAAGTGCAATAACCGTGGCCCAGGGGTCAACACAGTATCGCCGCTCATAGAACAAGAAGATATGCATACGTCACTGCATACCTCTGCACCTTTACATTCAGGCCATCGGGTGATCCACAACGAAGGGGTCACGACCCCTGACCCCCCCCCCCAGCGGCCTCTGTTACACAATCACAATAAAGGCCACTTCACAGAGGGAGGTCACAGTGTCACTCCATGTGTAGCGAACCAGGTCAGGTTCAACTGTTTGTACAGTATGCCTTCTGAAAGTTAGTGCTTTATGAAACATATGAACTGGTTAAAACAAACAAGCAAACTAGTATGTTGGCTCTCGTTCATCTTCCTGCTGTTGAGTCTAGGTCATTTCAGACGTTCACCCCCCCGACAAACACACACACACACACACACAAAACTCAAGTTTCCCAACACAACCATAGGTCAGGCATGGCATTAGTGTGCTGTTCCCTTCTTTTTTACGAACATTTATTTAAAAACGTTTGGCAAGCAGATTTACACCATGCACCACAAGGCTGTTGTCTTAGAAGCTCCGACACGTTGGTGGGTGACAGAGAGCGCTTTTAAATAAGTTATAAAATAACAAAATGCCACAGTATCTCACAGAGCGAATGGAGTCTGAAACAGAGGTCAGCGTCACACACACTCACAAACACACACACACACACACACACACACAAACACACACACACACACACAAACACACTTGTGTTACATTGTGGCCCTCGACACAATACCTGTTAATTATACAAAAACAAAGTCACGATGCTTAACTGTACACGCACATAATCAAAGTCAATGAGTGTCCGACTTATTGGAAATCAGGAGAAAATGGAGGTTTGTTTTTGGACCGACTGGAAACGTCAGACTCCGTTCTACAACAGTGTTATGTTTTGTTTTTTTCCCAGTAGAACGATGACAAATTACAACAAGTCCACTAATAGCCGTACAAAGATCCCTTCAACCACATGAAACAGCCACTAAGGGTTCTGAAGAGAAGCTTCCACCGGAACAATTAGAAGACAAGGAAACCCAATGAGCCGTGAGTTGAGGCTGGCCTCCAGTCTAGTCTGGCCCTCATGCCGACAGCACACAGACGGACCAGCGGACGGGACCACGACAGGAAATTATTAATATTTTAAAAAAAACAACACTACTTTCTCTGTCTTTTTTTTCTTTTCTTACAGTGCACACCTACGACACACCCTCATTTAAAACCCGTCCCACGCTCAAGCCTCCCTTTGGTCTCAAACAGCTCTTTTTCCTTCCTTTGGAGCCCCGTCTGTCTGGAGACAAGCCAGAACCTGTCAGGATTGTCTGAGAAAGAGAACGCAGGTGCGCTGGGTCCAAACGACGGCTGGTCCCACCCTGTTGGGGACGTGTTTGACACAGTAGTATGTCGCTCCTCTCAGCACAAGAACAAGCGGCCCTAGGGCCATAGGGCCACAGCGGCCAGTCTCAACTGACAGCCATCAAACAGGTGATGGCGGATAGGTGCTAGCCCCAGTGTCCTGTCTGGGATTAATAAAGTATTTCCCCTGGAGGTGCACTTCCCCGGGAACCGCCTGTAGGGGGCAGCGACGCGGACTGGCAGGTACAAACATGTCTATGGATCTGCGTGGCATGTCGGGAGAAACTGCAGAAACCCACGGGGCCGAGAGGGGGAGGAGGGGGAGGAAAAGAGGGAGGGAGACGGGGGAGATGGAGAGATATACATCTGTCGGTCTCTTGGACACAGGGGGGGGGGGGCGGCCTTCTAACTCTGGTCGTCCTCCGGGTCGGTGGTGGAGTTGACGTGGCCCCGCCTCGTCTCGTGCAGGGGGTGCCTCTTCTGGGGGGGCTGCAGGGGGAGGAGTCAGACAGAGTCAGACCGCGCAGGGCGCAACCCCAGAGAGAGTTCAGCCTCGGATGGGTCATTGTGGAGATTTAAAACTGTGTCGATAATCAATCCTTGATTGAAGTTAAACATTAAAAATGAAAGGGAGACTAAAAAAGTTGAACATTGTAGATACTTGAATCTTTAAGGAAGTTACACCTTATAGAGTGGATCCTTAAAGAAAAGTCAAACCTATATAGTGTTAAAACTTACCAGGAGGTAAATCATATTGAGAGACAAAGTTTGTGGAGGGTTAAATCTGGCTAAGAAAGGTGTGGTGAGAAAATGGCAGTTAAATAGCCCAAAAAAAAAAAAAAATGGCCAATTGTTTCTTTGGCAACCTCAATCTCACAACACACACACACGCACGCACGCACGCACGCACGCACACACGCACACACGCACACGCACACACACACACACACACATACATGCACGCTCCCCGTGGCTGACCTGGAAATGGTCATCCATGTGGTGAGGAATGGAAGAGGGGCTAACAGGTCTGGACACACACACAGAGAAGAGGAGCTGGTGGTTAAAGGCAGGCGACAACAAGAACAACAAGAACAACAAGAGCAGCAACAGCAACAAGTGGAACAAGAGACGACAGTAGAAACAGCGACGCCAGCCAACACCAACAGACCCAACAACAACAACACCACCACCACCACCCGCTGCAGAGCATGGAGTCATTCAGAGGACACTTAACAGCGGAAGGAGCGCATAACAAAAATAAAACCCAAATCACGGTGAGTGTCTATCGGGGGGGGGGGGGGGTCTCACCGGTGCGGTCTTGGGTTCCTGGGTGGGGTGCTCCGTCTTGGCCTGGGCGTCTGTCCCTCTTGGCTCCGCCTCCTTGGCGAGATCGGGCCGCACGGACCCTACGAGGGACGGGAGGGACGGGTGAGGGAGGTGGGGGAGGTGGGGGAGGTGGGGGGGGGACAGATAGAGCTGCTGTCAACCCCAGGATGAACACCAGGGCAGGGGGGGGGATACAGAGGGGCTCAGGGCTGGAGGGCTGCTGAAGGACAGCGCCCCGCCAATGTCGGAGACTCTCCCGTGACGTTCCTTCCAAACTGTTGATCTGAACACTAGCGGGAAGAGGGAACGTCCCACCTGAAGACTCTGCTACGTTTAGTGTGTGTGTCGGAGGGGCGGGGACGTCCCGGGGTCACGGTGGGTACTGGCTCTGTTTAGGGATCCTTATATAACCCAAACCCCCCAGCGAGGGGTTATTATAATAGCTATTAATAATACGACAACCGCCAGCGATGAACCCTGTACTGTTCCACATGAGCAGGTCCCAAACTGTTCCGTCGGGGAATAATCCTGATAGGCACGGCCTTAAGAAGGTACATTTTATCTGCCGTCTGGATTAATGTCTACACACATCAACCTTCGTTTTTTACAAAATAATTCGTAAAAATGTGTTAAAACTTCTTCATAAATTTTAGGTTTTACAAAAATAATGGCAGGATAAACCAAGTGCCGAAACCATGGGACATGTAACACGACCCTCTCCCTCCAGGTCTCCTTTCATCTCAGTTCTGTTACATGTTACATGAAGCAGGCCGTGCTATCGGGGGTCTGTCCCGGGCTCACCTGGTGATCCCGCCCCCTGGCCGGGGCTGCAGAAGCCGTCCTCTGTCCAGGAGCTGTACATGAAGGAGTCCCTCTTGTGGGGCGTCCCAGCCGAGGACAGGCTCTCCTGGGGGGGGGGGGGGGGACAGACAACAGGCACGATGGGTTCTCATGTTGACCCGGGAAAGAGGCGGTCTGTGAAGCCCTGGCTGAAGTGACTAATGTGTAGTTCCTCTGACGGCCTGTAGGTGGTGCACGCTGGTCGCTGCCATTGTGAGTTAATGGGAACAATACGATTTAATCCTTGAAATACAAAGCGGATAATTGTTTTCCGTTCGGTGAGGATATCAGCGGCTACTTGTTGGCTTGTTTATTTAATTTAAAAGTTATTAATAATTGTACATAAATGAGTTTTGGCTATGGACTACTGCAAGGCTGCCATGCAATTCCCACATCGACGTGCCCGATTTGGATCATTTCCCCTGTGGGTTCCGCTAAACCCAAGCAGCTCTATCTCTCTCTCTCCGTCGTCCGCTCTCACCAGTCCCGTGTCGTAGTCGTCGGCGACCTCGGGTTCTCCGTCGTGTTCCTCCACCACGCTGGCGAAGCTGCTGGCGTTGGAGGAGGAGCGGGACATGTCCTGGGCCTCTGGGATGGAGGGAGCCCTGAAACACAGAGCAGAGCTGCACCCTGGGTTAGCCTGCTCACAGAGGAACGGACCCGGGTCCGCCTGCCCGCCCGCCCGCCCGCCTGAGAGCCAGCCAGCCAGCCAGCCAGCCAGCCAGCCTGAGAGCCAGCCAGCCAGCCTGAGAGCCAGCCAGCCAGCCAGCCAGCCTGAGAGCCAGCCAGCCAGCCAGCCAGCCAGCCAGCCTGTCCGACGGGCAGTACATAGGGTAAAGAGAAAACAACCATGCATGTGAAATATACATTTACTCCTTTCCTTTGGATTTGGATCTTTCCCAGAAAGAGGTGTTTGTTTGTGTGGTTGTTTTCATCAAAGTGATTCAGTAAAGATGTTAATAAAGGGCTCCTATTTTACCACCAAGTTTTAGTGGGATTAGCCATTGCAAGCTATTTCAAATTCGGCCTTTTCCTGTGCCTTAGTGACATCACAAGTGGGAGTGTCCACCTATATGTATTGATAGATCAGCCTACCAGTTGCTACAGTTCACTGGGTAGGCTTGTAGACCGATCCATCCAGTATACATCTGTGTGGATACCCCCTCTTGTGACGTCACCAAGTCACAGGGCAGGTCAGATTCATTAGAGCTCACTGTTTTTCTACTACTCCTTTTCTCTAGTCTTTGACTACAATCCATTAAACTGTTCGCTGCAAAGGACATTAAATGCCTGCAGTAGCCACCTGTTCCTGGCTGTGGTCGTCTCTGGAGAGCTGTGATTGGAGGAGAACTCTTTGGCATCCTGGAACATATGGCAGCCATCTGGAGTCCTCTGTGTGTTGGGGGAAACGTCCCGGCTGGAGGAGTGGAGGGAAGGATGGATTGATGAAATGGTTCAGTTCATGTGTTCAACAGTAGCAGCACATATCGTCAATGTCGGGCGGAGACCGTGTGTCCTTAATACTATTCAGAGTTTCAGCAGAGTTTGCCTGTTTGAGGTTGTTCATGTCAGACTCTAGGCTCTCTCTCTTTGTGTACTTGCTTGTGCCTAAATGCGTCTGTTATGGTAAGTGTGTATATATTATTAATATTGGACCAAAACAAGCTCAAATGGAGTTACAAGGTTTTTTAACAGCCGACCTACTCAGCCTTACACGTACTTTATCATTTCTCTCATCCATCGCAGAGACCAAAGTGCGGTGTTGCTAGTGCATTACAAGAAATGATGCTGGTCAAGGATGTCTCATAGAAGTCATAGAGACTGTTACGATGGTTTGATCACCCAGACCGCCAGCGTTAACCTTCTCATTCCAGCAGCGCCCAGATGTAACCCAGACGAGGAGTGAAGCTGGACCTTGCTGCTGACCCACACCCACCTCCTCTCCTGCACCTCCTGGATGTTCTCGATGCCGATGGCGCTGCTGCGACGTGAGCTGAACGGTCCCGACTTCTTCCTGGTGGGGCTCTTCCCGGGAATGATCAGGGACTAGAGGTGGGGGGGGGTCAGGCAGACACACAGTCAGTCCCTGGGAGTAGCCACGGCCCGAGCACAGTGTGACCAGGAGTGAATGACTGGTGACTGGTGGTGTGCAACGAAATGAATAATTCACTTGTCGTGAAGTCTTATGAAGACATTATGAATCCTGGGAAAAACAAAATGAAATGTATTCCTGTTCCTGTTTTAATGTCCTGGAGCGACACTATGCTTGGCAGGGCTGCAATCTACATCAGGACAGGTTTCTGCTACGTGCGGTACATTTAACTCTGACACACTCTGACAGCTACTGGGGAATGGTGATGCAGACAGTGTGGAGCTGTTGTCCTCATGCCGTGGACCGTCCTAGTCATGAATACATGAGTATATAATGCTGTTTTCTGTGAGTAAATGGGTACATCCCAGATTTTAGTAGTAACAAAACAACACAATCTATGGCTCTTTCCCCCGTAAAGTCTAAAGATATATATATTCTGCCCGTCTTTTTCGGATCGTAACACGGCACGGAGACATCGGGGATGGACAAACATGAGGGAACACGCACGGGCCTGCAGGAGTGTGGAACAACATGGCATGTGTGATGTGTGAAGGACAAGGGGACAGGACAGACCGACGACAGGTTGACGCCGTAGCGAAACGTAGAGTAAGAGTTATACTGGAAACCTCTTCTATGGTGCCTATCCCTATGGCACTGCCGCGGCGTCCGTATCTACCGGGGCTTTTGCCGGGGACAAGCAATGACTGAGCCACAGACGACGGGCCACAGAGGAGGCAGAAACAGAGAGAGAGAGAGAGAGAGAGAGAGAAAGCGAGAGGAAGAGAGAGAGAAATCGGAGAGAGAGAGAGAGAGGAATTAAGGTTGAAAGAGCAGCGACCACCAACACCAGAAAAAAGAGGAACAAAGAATCAAGAAGCATCTCATGCAAACAGCGGTAGGTCATGAGCAGTCGAGGGAGGGTTGTCTGCAGCACAGCGAGGGCAGACAAGAGCGGCTTAGAAGAAAGGTTCTGGCTGTGGGGATCCAGACAGAGGAGAGAACACTGAAGAACACAGGGAACAAAGGAGCCAAAGGGAGACAGGAGGAGACAGAAGGTCTCTCAAGGTCCAGCAGGGCAGGTAAGGAAGGAAGAAAGGAAGGCCGGGGGGGGGGGGGTGGGGGGGGGGGCATGTCGGCTGGTCCCGGGTCCTTGACATAGCGAGTAGGAAATGCTGAGAATGAGAAGAGAAACCCACACAGGAGAGAGAGAGAACGAGGGAGAGATGGAGACAGAGAGGAAGATATAGGGAGAGAGAGAGGGAGGGAGGGAGGGAGGGAGGGAGACATAAGGAGAGAGGGAGAGATTGAGACAGAGAGGGAGACATAGGGAGAGAGGGAGGGAGGGAGGGAGGGAGGGAGACATAAGGAGAGAGGGAGAGATTGAGACAGAGAGGGAGACATAGGGAGAGAGGGAGGGAGGGAGGGAGAGAGGAAGACATAAGGAGAGAGGGAGAGATTGAGACATAGAGGGAGACATAGGGAGAGAGGGAGGGAGGGAGGGAGGGAGGGAGACATAAGGAGAGAGGGAGAGATTGAGACAGAGAGGAAGACATAGGGAGAGAGGGAGGGAGGGAGGGAGACAGGTAGGGGAGGGAGGAGCATACACAAGTGAAGCCCAATTTTGCACAATATCAATTTTTGGGGTTAAACTAGATCCATCTGGAGAGAGAAGCCTGAGAGACCTGGAGGTGAATGAATGATAGCATCATACCCTTCATTATTCCTCAGAGACATAACTGTTATTGGCAATAAAAATGCAGACGGAAGAAAAAACACCCCTAGATGGATCATGTTTGACTCGAGCTCTAAGGAACCCAGAGAAGGTTTAGTCAACAGCCGGGACATGCACAGATTCAAGGAGGGGTGCACTGAGCAGGTATGCCAGCGCTGCATCAACAACAACAACAACAACAACAACAACAACAACAACAACAACAACAACCACAAAGGAACCGCTGTGAATAAGCAGGTAGTGGAGGGAGGGGTGTAGGGAGGTGGGCCGGGGGAGTCACAGGACGGCCACTTAGGACTCACCCCACAAAGGAGACACAGCTTGTGAATTCAAACACACACACACATCCTGTTTCTCTAAACCTTTGTTTTCAACGGGGCGGCACTTCCAACCGATGAAAGAAAAAACAACAAACGAGTGGATTTGAGTGAGTGAGGCCGATGCGCTCAGGCAAAAAGAAATAACACAAATAACAGTGTGTTAGACAGGCCTCTTCAATGTGAAGCCGGTGGATAAAGTTAAGATGACATGAAAGTGCACAGAGTGGCTGGATGACAAAAGTGTTAATGTCAGTAGAAGGTAGAAGTTGAAATGTTAAAAGAGAAAAGTCTGGCTTTGGGAAAGTACGGGACGACTTTAGCATCCCCTATGAACCTATGTTTACATTTGGTAACGTGTTATTTTGTGTATGTGTGTGTGTGTGTGTGTGTGTGTGTGTGTGTGTGTGTGTGTGTGTGTGTGTGTTGGGTGGGCCTCTGGCGAACCAAAGGGCTTCTACTTACTATCCCTGGGGCTTTGGGGCTCTCAGCGGGATTGTGGGTAAAGCTGCCGCTGTGACTAGTGGAGACAGTGTGCGACCGCTTGCTAGTGAGCCCCATGGCGTCCATAGACTGGCTCCTGCTGCGAATCACCCGCTAGGAGAGACCAGGACACACGTCAGTAGGCTTCACACGCTACTCCGTCAGTAGGCTTCCACACGCTACACCGTCAGTAGGCTTCACACGCTACACCGTCAGTAGGCTTCACACGCTACACCGTCAGTAGGCCTCCACACGCGACACCGTCAGTAGGCTTCACACACTACACCGTCAGTAGGCCTCCACACGCTACACCG
>NW_028177348.1:0-16538 GCF_964030765.1 Micromesistius poutassou | reverse complement strand
GAAGTGTGTGAGTCTCTAGTTGGTTTTGTGTGCAGTGGGAACACAGTCTGTCTTCTCTTGGGAGCCAGGTCTGTCTGTGGCGTCCCTTCTCGATGCCCAGGCTGTGTTCGCTGAATCTGTCTCTGGTCAAGGATTTCCTCAGTTTTGGGTCGTTCCCGGTGGTCAGGTATTCTGCCACGGTGTAGTCTCTGTTGAGGGACAAAAAGCAAGCCAATTTACTCTGGTTTTTGGTGGACTCTTTCCAATGTGCCAAATACTTTTCCTTATGTTTTCTTATAATTTGGTTTTGCCTGATGTGTTGGTTGTTGTGTGTTGGATAGAGTTCCAGCACAAGCTGGCTAAGGGGACACTTCTCTGGGTGTAACTCTCTGTGGGTAAGAGCCTTGTTGTGGAGTGTGTTGCTGTCACTTTCTTTAAGGTGGTTATAAAATTTTAGAGCTCTCTTCTACGATTGGATATCGTACTAATTCTGCTCTGCATGCATTATTTGGTATCTTTCTTTGAACTTTAAGTATTGATTTGCAGAATACTGCATGAAGAGTTTCAATTTGATTTGATTTGATTTGTTTGTCTCATTTTATAAAATCTTGGTTGGTGAGTGGGCCCCAGACCTCACAGCCGTAGAGCGCAATGGGCTCCATCACTTCGTCAAAGATTTTTAGCCGGAACTTAATTGGGATGTCTAATTTGATATTTCTTTTTATGACATAAAATGTCCTCTTTGCCTTGTCTCTCAGGTCATTAACAGCTTTGTTGAAATTTCCTGTGTCATGTGGTGTGTTGTTGTTCTTAGTTTGACCGTTTGAGACCTTCAGGTTTGATTGTAAGGCTGGCTAATGTCAAATTTGTTGTTAAGGCTTTCTACTGCCATGTTGATCCCTTCGTTGTTGCAGTGAAAGTCTCTCTCTCTCTCCCTCCCTCTCTCTCTCTCCCTCTCTCTCCCCCCTCTCTCTCTCTCTCTCTCTCACTCTCTCTCTCTCTTTCTCTCCCCCCCTCTCTCTCTCTCTCCCCTCTCTCCCTCTTCTCTCTCTTTCTCCCCCCCCCCCCCCCCCTCTCTCTCTCTCTCTCTCTCTCTCTCTCTCTCTCTCTCTCTCTCTCTCTCTCTCTTCAGGTGGGTCCTTCAGGTGAGTGAGAGTAAACAGCTCGGGGCAGGGGCAGAGAGGAAAAGTACTGCTCCTCTCTGCCTTCTGCTGAGGGGTGGGCGTGTCCTGAGTTAACCATTAACCCCTCCCCCCAGACGCCCTGCCACCGGACGACTGGTCAGACCTGGACAGAAGCACGGACACACCACAGCTCTCTCTGTCTGCTCACCTGAAGCACCTCCTCACCTTCTTCTCCTCACCTCCTCACCTCCTCACCTCCTCACCTGCTCCTCCTCCTCCTCCTCATCATGCTGGGAGCATTGCTGCTGCTGCTACTGGGAACCACAGCCTGCCTCGCTCTGGACCTCTGCAAGAGCGGTGAGAAACCAGTACTCACCTGTTCTGGAGCGGCTCTGAGAAGATACTGTAGCTGAGTAGGTTTAGTTCAGTGGAACTGGTTTAGTTTAGTTAAGCTGTACATTCTTAGTTCAGTACTGGTTTAGTTTTGTTGAACTGATTTAGTTTAGTCAAATTGCCTTTGTGGTGTTTAGTTGTATAATGCCAGTTTATTAGTACTATTCTAACTGTATAGTTAAGTTAGCAGTAATATCTCAGTTCTGTGCTAATAGTTTAGTAGCACTAGTTTATAACTAGTGCTACTAGTCTCACACTAGTCTCAATCCCTGAGCTCAGACTACAGATTGTGGTTTTGCTCATGAGCATGTCTCAGCTCTTTAACCAGGGCCTGGGGTTGCAATGGTTTCATCCTCTTATCCAGAGGGTCAGTCTGTGGAGGTTCCTGGTCTATCTAGGTCCAGACTAGAGTCTGAGTAGACCGGTTCTCTACACCCTGACAAAGTGGCTCCAGTCCCACTGGTTCCAGGGGCTCCTGTCCCTCTGGCTCCAGTCCCAGAGAGGGGATGGGGTCACGTTGGAGTCTATTGTCTGCTGGTTATTGATCTACCAGATCTGTTAAAACCTAATCGGATTCCACCTCAAACCGTAACCCATCTGCTTACCTGAGCGTGCAGAGACCACCTACAACAGAACTGGCGGCATGTGGCTCAGGAGGTAGAGCGGGTCGGCTGGTAACCAGGAGGCCCGTAGTTCGATCCCGGCTCCTCCTAGCGGATGTCGAGGTGTCCCTGAGCGAGACGCCTCACCCTGACTGCTCCTGATGAACTGGCTGTCGCCCTGCGTGGCTGACTCCGCCGTCGGTGTGTGAATGTGTGAATGAATGGGTGAATGTGAGGCAGTATTGTAAAGTGCTTTGAGTGCCACTGAACATGTTAGTGGATGACCAGAGCTTAATCTCGGCCTCTGCTTTCCAGCAACATCTGAAGGCTTCAAGGTCCGACTCAGCATCAAAACCGCCCTGGGACAGCAAGCTGTACGTACACACAACCACACGCACGCAAACACACACAATCGACACGCACACACATGCGCACACATGCACACACACACACACACACACATACACACACGCACGCACGCACACAAGAACACACGTGCATGCCTGTGTGTGTTAGCATGTTACAGTATGTTAGTGTATCTCTATTGTTGTTACACTATGATAGTGTATATCTGTCGTAACAGTATGTTAGTGTATATCTGTTGTTACAGTATGTTAGTGTATATCTGTTGTTATAGTTTAATAGTGTATATCTGTATATTAATATATTTAGTATCTAATTATTTTTTACAGTATGACTGGAATGAGAGCGAGATGTTTCTGTTCCGGGCCACTCTGGCCTTCGCCATGAGACAGCACTCCAACAACGACCTGTACAAGTAAGGACCCATCCCTGACCTTTTGACCTCAGGACATCATATAACCCTCCCCTAGTGACCACCAGTACAAGTTAGGACCTGACCTCAGGACATCATTCAACCTTGCCCTAGCATTGACATGCTCTGTGCGTCCGTGTGTGTATGTGTGTGTGTGTCAGTGTGTCTAGCATCCTGGTGTGTAACGAGACCCAGCGGGTGTCTTTCCTCTTCGTCGTCCTGAACCCCGAGAACTCGGCTGAGCTGATTCAGAAGCCGGAGGTGGAGGCGGCTGTGAGGTAGGGAGACGCTCCCTTCACCACACACACCTCTGGGGCCTAGTACTCTTGGGCAGCATGTGGCTCAGGAGGTAGAGCGGGTTGACTGGTAACCAGAATGTGTGCATGAATGGGTGAATGTGAGGCAGTATTGTAAAGCCACTGGTTAGAAAAGCGCTGTATAAATGCAGTCTCTATATTTATTGACTCAGAACTTGCTGGGTGGGGGTTCTCGATGTGGTTCCACACTCAGTCCCCAGGCCCAGCTAAAGGTGTCTGCCAGGATCTGAGGATCCAGAAGGTTCCATGCAGGGTTTCCCAACCTGCAGGTCGAGAGCCCACTCAGGCTCCCCTGATATGCGGATAGATCGGTGACCCGCTCAGAGAAGAACTGCTCAGAGGAGAACCGCTCAGTAATGCTGTGATTCTCTGCAGGGCGTCCAGACATCGCATCAACAGCGCCTTCCTGCTGAGCGACAGCACGCTGGAGTTCCTGGAGATCCCTCCCACCCTGGCCACGCCCTACAGCCCGGCCACGCCCCCCTGGCTCATCGCGTTCGGCGTGGTGATCGGAGCGGTGTGCGCCGGGATCATCGTGATGCTGGTGTCCTCGCTGGTGGGGCGGAGACGGTGAGACCACCTAAGACCTGAGACCATCTAAACCACCATACCACTGCTGGTCTCACACAAAGAGTTGTGATTGTCCCCGTGTTTCCTGAGAGGTCGCTGTAGGCCCTGTGGCTCGCTAGCCAACACAAGAGCTACTTTATGTTCTGTACTTTGTTGACTTTCTCCTCTGATTGTGGAGCCGGTGTCGACCGGTCTTCAAGGTCCTGCAGATGGAGGACAGATAAGGGTGGGGGCGCACCACCTTGTCCCGGGCGGTACGGGTGAAAACACTCAGCCTTTAGAGACTAGGGACTGCGGCCCCCCTGTCACTTGGTATGGCCCACTCTTATCCTGGTCCCCATGAGGATGGCTTTATCACAATCAGAATCAGAGTTACTTTTATTCCATCTTATTGTACACAAGAGTCAAATTATTAGGCTTGGTCCCTTCAAGCCACATAGCAGCAACAATACAGGATTAAGTAAATATAGAGAAGTAAAAACATGTTAAAATAAGTAAAAATAGGTAAAAATAAGTAGCAGCATCATTAGATCCCATTCCCTGTATACAACAAAGGTAGCTAGGATAAGATGCTACACATGCTAAGAACTATTTTAAAGTGCCAGAACGTCGACAGACACTAAGTGTGTAAGAGGGGTGTGGGGGGTGGGGTGGTGGGGGAGGGGGTGGTAGTGCAGACGGTCCTGGCGGCCCCCAGGACCCGGGTCCACAGCGGCCCGGTCTGTCTTTAGAACCCAGCCCCCCCCCCCCCCCCCCCCCCCCCCCCCCCCCACCCTACCTGCTCCTCAGGTGGGCGTCCTACACCCTGGTGGGGCGTTCCGCTGAGCCCATGAGTGAAAAGGCGACGTGTTGTTCTGTATTTCAGTCCGAAAAAGGGGAAGGAGGAGGAAGACGATGATGAAGAGGAGGGCGGGGGGGTCACCCAGAACGGCATTGCGTGCAACACGCTGGACGGTGTCTGTAACACGGCCTTCTCCGACAACGACCGCCTCACCCAGATGTAGTCCGTGGGTGTGGGTGGGTGGATGGGTGTCTGTGTGTGTGTGTGTGTGTGTGTGTGTGTGTGTTTTGTACTATCACTTTTCCTGATCACTCTATTGATCTGCACCAAGCTCTCACACTTTAATCATTTCAGTTGAAGGACTATTGACCTTCTGCCCCTGAAGTCTGAGGGTCAGCAGAACACTGCTGGTGTGTGTCAATCACAGACAGGCCCGAGACCTGTCAATCACAGCCATCCTGAGTCCTGTCAATCACAGACAATCCTGACACCTGTCAATCACAGCCATCCTGAATCCTGTCAATCACAGTTCCACTAGTATTGTAATGATGACGTGAAATAAAGTGTAATAAACTATATTCATGTAGTCTGTAAACCAGGGTGGGGTCACCCAGTCTAAATCAGCAACCTTTAAACCTTTCACTGCCCCCATAAACAACCCAATGCTACTGCACCCCTCAATGTGTGCCTACAGAGAGGCGAAGAGCAGCAATATTAGAGCACAGAAAATATGAAAATCACTTTCTGAAAAGGATATTCAATATTAAATACACAATATTTGTTTGACTTTGATTGTTGCATTGTAAAGAAATTAAATAATAAACAGCATTCCTCTTTTATTGTTTATCTTCCCCATTTATCTTTGTATAATATATATATTTTAATAATTCCATGTCTAGCCTGGGAAGGCCGTTCGTACCTCCGCCACCACTGGTTTAAACAATGTGTTTCTAGAATACCTTTATGAAATGATTGGGGTTTGCCCTAATCGTCAGATATTGACGATTTGCCACGTACCCTCTTCGTCGTTTAACGACGTCTAGGGTACCCCCTCTTCGTCGTTGAACGACGAAGAGGGTCATCTGATAGTTTTGACCGCAAATACCTCTTTGTCGGATTTTGACGCAAGGGGTTGTTGACGGGGAGGGGGGGGTTGGACACACACACACACACACACGCACACGCACACGCACACACACACACACACACACACAGTATCACGCCAAAGCATGAAATAGATACGTTGGTCCACCTCGCAAAGCGTGTACGTGTCACGCTTTGCCTGATCAAAGAGTGAAGAGTACACGCTTTCTTCCGCCCATCTAAATTAATGGAGGAATAGCACCAACAGGAGGCGAGACGTTCTCCCAGCATTTGGTGAAATGTTTACGTAGTCTTTATTATCTGAAGAGGAATTGCAATATTTTAAGGCAGATTCACCATTAAACGTGTTTCTAATAACATTTCTAGCGAAAAATATATTTTCAACTTGCATAATCTTCAGTCAGTGAATGTGTCTGATCTTTAGTTTGATAATTGATATATTTTTTTCGGTCTCGCTAAGGATGTTTCAATGACGTCAGGTTGCCTCAGCTTGAAGAGCACACCTGTTTGCCTGCTTAATGGAGGACTACCAACAGGGGGCGATAATTAATGTCAATGTCAACAACGCAACAAGCAGCGTTGAAGGATTAGAATCTTCGATCTTCCGATCCAACACAGTCTCACTCCGAGAACGTCAAATCCCGACTAGTGGCAAGGGCACTTTAGCGTCAGTCAATGACGGGAAAGGTACCCTTTGGCGCCTCCTGCAGACGGAGAAGGGATTCAATTCACTACAATGTAATGCCATCCCCGTCGATGTTTGACGTTCAGACCGGGTGCTCCAGCAGCCCATTCACTCCTGTATTAACCCGATTACGGCTCTAGTAGACGTTGTGAGCGTCTTTCCTATTGGATAGTTATTAGGATTTATTAATGTGAAAATGGCGGACATACTTTATAATAACATGGTTGCTATGACCGTTGCTATGGACTCTGAAACCAGCAACCCGACTACGGCTCTAGTCGACGTTGTGAGCGTCTTTCCTATTGGATAGTTATTAGGAAGACATTAACATGGTTGCTATGGACTGGCTGAACCCAGCAGCTCGCATGCCGTTTAAATCATGGTTATAAAACCATTGTCTTTGCTTGTTATGTTATTTTATGTAACCGTGTAGGCCTAATGATGTTCTCTTATTTAACAAAAAAAAAAAACGTTAATACATTTTTCGAGCAGGTATGGCGTCTTCTTTCTTGGGATTTAATAGATTTAATAGAGTGTTAATATACCATTTTCGTTGCTTCGAGGAGGTCTGGTGGTCTCCGTATATAATAAATAAATAAATAAATACATATATATATATAATATAATATACAACGGTTGGGAACCAATCAGATCGCTTGATTTAGGCCCCCCGTTTTATAAACCACTTTATAAAACGGGGGGCCTAAATCAAGCGATCTGATTGGTTGTATATCCCAACCGTTGTATATTGAGCGTATACACACAGCTATGACGCCCGTTCAGTTTACAGAGTTCAGTATCACTCCGCGCCTAACTCTAACTGTTGTTTATGTATATATAAAAGCGATAGCGTAGTTCACTGAAGCCTAAAAAACATGTTGATTGCTGGAGAGGGTGGAAATGTTGTAAAGCAATAGGCACACGGTCGGCAATTTAGCCTACTATCGAGTTCGAGTGAACTCATTAGAAGGCTAAATTGCCGGCGAACCAAGCTACCGTGTTTAGCCTAGCCTTCTCTCTGAAGGACGCTACAGTGTGTTGCATAGCAACCGCCGTACACTTTGCCGGCAGCCAGGAGGGACTACTTTTTTGTATTCGTTAAAAAAAATGCTTTTCCGACTTTCTAGCTTTTTCAAAATTGAGGGTGTCTATGACTTTCATTTCGCCATATTTACGTAACCGTTTTATAAAAGCAATAGATCACTTCAGTCAGTGATATACGGTCATTATACCACAGTGAAGGGGGTCGCCGCCCCTCCGCTGCGCGTCGGGACGGACAACGCCCCTTAACTGTGGTATAATGAGCGTATACCACAGCCTGTCGTGATCTATTGCTTAATTATAAAACGGGGGGCCTAAATCAAGCGATCTGATTGGTTCCCAACCGTTGTATATTGAGCGTATACACACAGCTATGACGCCCGTTCAGTTTACAGAGTTCAGTATCACTCCGCTCCTAACTTGAACTGTTGTTTATGTATATATAAAAGCGATAGCGTAGTTCACTGAAGCCTAAAAAACATGTTGATTGCTGGAGAGGGTGGAAATGTTGTAAAGCAATAGGCACACGGTCGGCAATTTAGCCTACTATCGAGTTTGAGTGAACTCGATAGAAGGCTAAATTGCCAGCGAACCAAGCTACCGTGTTTAGCCTAGCCTTCTCTCTGAAGGACGCTACAGTGTGTTGCATAGCAACCGCCGTACACTTTGCCGGCAGCCAGGAGGAACTACTTTTTTGTATTCGTTAAAAAAAATGCTTTTCCGACTTTCTAGCTTTTTCAAAATTGAGGGTGTCTATGACTTTCATTTCGCCATTGTGGAGGGGGGCGGAGTCTGGCCGGTAGGGGGAGTATGGAGCACCAGGTCGGCTGGGGCGATTGGGTCTGATTGCCGACAGGTGTCCGCAATCAGACCCAATCAGGAAGTGTGTATTTATGTGCCTGCTTTGCCTTTCAGTAGGGGAGAGAAACCAGAGAGCGGCAGACGCTCGAGTGGACAGAGAGACAGAGGCCAAAGCCCAGAGAGCCTGGCCACCGTGTTCGTGGACCCTACTGTTCAGTTTCTTTCATTGTATGATTTACTTGTTGCTTTTGGAGCAATAAAGCGAACCGCGTGTTCAAAACGCCAAGACTGTGTCCGCCCACTCCTTGAACCCGCTACAGTGGAGCCCAAGGTGAGGCGAGTGCGGCTATGGAGCAGTCACCATTGGCAGCGATACTCGGGCATCTCACGCAGATGTCCGAACGGCAGACGCAGCTACAGCAGGCGCAGAACGAGGTGCTCCTGGAGCTGGGCCAGTCTTTGACCGCCGATCGGGCGGTCCTCCAGGAGCTCCTCGTCTCCAGCGACCGCGATCGGGAACCCAGAGCGGCGGGGGCGGTGGGCCACATCCACGTCCCCAAGATGGGCGAGACCGACGACGCGGAGGCCTTCCTGGAGACGTTCCGGGGGGTGGCCGAGGTCTCCGGGTGGCCACGCCAGGAGTGGGCTCACCGCCTCCTGCCGCTCCTGACGGGCGAGGCCCAGCTCGCGGCCCACAGTCTGCCAGCAGGGGCCCAGCGGGACTACGAGGCGGTGGACAAGGCCATCCGGGACCGGCTAGGCCTGAACCCGGAGGAACATCGCCGCCGGTTCCGGGCCCTCACCTTTTCAGAAGGCGATCGCCCCTTCACCTACGCCCAGCAGCTGCGGGACCAGGCGAGGAGGTGGTTGGCCCCGGAGAGGAACAACCCCGAGGAGATCGTGGAGCAGGTGGCCCTCGAGAGGTTCGTCGAGGGGCTCCCAGCCAGAACATCCACCTGGGTCCGGTACCACCGGCCCGAGAGCCTCTCGGCGGCCGTCAAAATCGCGGAGGGCCACCTGATTCCCCCCTCGACCGACAGAAGACCACCAGCACCAGCACCAACCCCGAGCCCGCGGACCGGTGCGGCGGCCCTGCGGGGGTACAAACCCACCCCGCTACCAAGAGCGAGGTGGGGGGGGGAGCCCACTCCAGAGCAGGCGCATGAATCACCTTCCCCCCCATCCCGCAGGCGGGCCCTCAGACGGCAAGGGAGGGGTGTTGGCGGTGCGGACAGCCGGGACACCTTCGGAGGGACTGCCCGATGATGGAGGTGGGCCAGGTTGTCCGCGTCACCGGTGCCCCGATCCCTCCCTACGGTCCCGGCGAGACGTACCGTATCCCGGTGAGGATACAACGGGGTACGTACCAGGCGCTGTTGGATTCCGGCTGTATGCAGACCATGATCCATCAGCGCCTGGTGCGGTCCGAGGCATTGGTCGAGGCGTCGAGCATTTCGGTGAGGTGCATACACGGGGATGTTCACACGTATCCCTTGGTCCCTATCGAAATTCGTTATGGGGGAAAAACGCATAGGGTCAAGGCGGCGGTTAGTCCTGATTCTAGGGATAGATTGGGCTGGGTTTCCAGGGGCAGTTAGCGAGAGTGCGGGGGTACGGACACGACAGATAGGGACATGTAAGTCATGTGCTGTGTTCTGCGCCGATGCGAGGGTGTCCGACGCTGCTCAGGGATCGGGGGAGGAGGCGGGAGGTTCTCAGCCCGAGGGCCGAGCGTCGACATTCCCGCCGGTGGACGATTTCCCCCTTGAGCAGTCTCGTGACGCTACTCTACGCTCCGCCTTCGACCAAGTGATTTCCATTGATGGTCTTCGGGTACAGCCAGACGCAGTGCTGACTTACCCACACTTTGTGGTGATTAGGGACAGGCTTTATCGGGTGAGTCGTGACACCCAGAGTGAGGAGGTTGTTACCCAGTTGCTGGTACCCAGGAGCCGCCGGGAAATGATTTTCCAGGCGGCGCATTACAACCCAATGGCGGGCCATTTGGGGTACGACAAAACACTGAACCGGATAATGGCTCGGTTCTATTGGCCGGGAATTCGGGCGGAAGTGCGCCGCTGGTGCGCCTCCTGCCCCGAGTGCCAGTTGGTGAATCCCCCGGCCATCCCCAGGGCTCCCTTGCGGCCCCTTCCCCTGGTGAAGGTCCCATTCGATCGCGTGGGCATGGACATTATCGGGCCATTAGAACGTTCCGCACAAGGGTATCGATTTGTGTTAGTCCTGATCGACTACGCAACCCGATACCCGGAAGCAATTCCGTTGCGCAATATCTCCGCGAGGAGTGTTGCGCAGGCGTTGTTTCACGTCATATCGCGGGTGGGAATCCCAAAGGAGATTCTCACTGACCAGGGCACCAATTTCATGTCACGCACGATCAAGGAACTTTACGGGTTGTTGAAGGTCAAGGCCATCCGCACGAGCGTCTATCACCCAGCCACAGACGGCTTGTGTGAGAGGTTTAACCGGACGTTAAAGTCCATGATCCGGAAGTTTGTACTGGAGGATGCTCGAAATTGGCATCAATGGCTAGACCCTCTGTTGTTTGCGGTGCGGGAAGTGCCTCAGGCTTCCACAGGGTTTTCCCCGTTTGAGTTGCTCTATGGGCGCAGGCCCAGGGGCGTCCTGGACCTCATTAAAGAAAACGGGGGGTCCAGCGACAGCAAAAACGAAATCCAGTACGTCATGGACTTGCGTGCAAAGCTCCACTCACTCGGGGTAATGTCACGTGAGCATTTGCGCCAAGCCCAGGAGAATCAGAAACGCCTGTACGACAGAGGGACTAGATTACGCGATCTCACGCCGGGGGACAAGGTCCTTGTTCTGTTGCCCACCTCTAGCACCAAATTACTTGCGAAGTGGCAAGGTCCCTTTGTGGTCACACGGCGAGTCGGGGACGTGGATTACGAGGTAGTGCGGTCGGACAGGGGCGACGCCCGACAGATCTACCACATCAACCTCCTGAAAAGGTGGAATGATGTGGTCCCGGTCGCGTTCGCCACGACACTACCGGAGGGAGAGGAGCTTGGACCGGAAGTCCCTGCCCCGGGGCCCATCCCTCCGGTCGGCCGAGGAGAGGATCTGTCGGAGAGTCAGGCGGCGGACGTGGTCTCTCTACAGCTCCAGTTCACCGACGTCTTTTCGCCCCTGCCCGGTCGCACCCCGTTAATAACTCACGACATCGAGACGCAACCGGGGTTAACGGTGCGGACACGCCCCTACAGGCTGCCCGTACACAAGCAAGACGTGGTACGGCGCGAATTGGCAGCAATGCTAGACTTGGGCGTCGTCGAGGAGTCCCACAGCGACTGGTGCAGCCCCGTCGTGCTTGTGGGGAAGCCGGACGGGGCTGTCCGGTTCTGTGTGGATTACCGTAGGGTGAATGCGGTGTCTAAGTTCGACGCCTACCCGATGCCTCGGATCGACGAGCTTGTGGACCGGCTTGGCATGGCCACCTACTACACGACCCTGGACTGCACGAAGGGCTACTGGCAGATTCCGTTGTCTCCAGCAGCCCGAGAGAAAACGGCGTTCTCCACTCCGCTCGGTCTGTACCAATTCAAGGTACTTCCGTTCGGGTTGTTCGGGGCCCCAGCCACGTTCCAGCGGCTGATGGACCGGGTGCTGCGACCTCATGCTGCATATGCTGCCGCCTACCTCGACGACATAGTCATCTATGGAGACGACTGGGGGCAGCATATGCAGCGGGTGGCGGCCGTCCTTCAGTCGCTGAGACGGGCGGGGCTCACGGCCAACCCGAAGAAGTGCGTGATCGGGCGGAGGGAGATCCAGTATCTGGGGTTCCACCTGGGGCGGGGGAAGGTCCGGCCGCAGGTCGGTAAGACCGCGGCGGTCGCTGCCGCCCCCCGCCCCAGGACCAAGAAAGAGGTGAGGCGGTTCCTGGGGCTGGCGGGGTACTATCGGCAGTTTGTCCCAAACTTCTCCGACCTGGCCAGCCCCTTGACCGACCTCACCCGGAAGAGGGCCCCAGATACGGTCCAGTGGTCGGAGCCATGTCAGGTGTCGTTTGATGCTATTAAAACAGCCCTCTGCGGGGAAGCCGTCCTGTGTGCTCCTAATTTTGCTCTCCCTTTCTCCGTGCAGGCAGACGCGTCGGATAGGGGGTTGGGCGCGGTCCTGACCCAGCAGGGTCCGAGCCTGAAGGGGGTCGCCGCCCCTCCGCTGCACGTCGGGACGGACAACGCCCCTTAACTGTGGTATAATGAGCGTATACCACAGCCTGTCGTGATCTATTGCTTAATTATAAAACGGGGGGCCTAAATCAAGCGATCTGATTGGTTCCCAACCGTTGTATATTGAGCGTATACACACAGCTATGACGCCCGTTCAGTTTACAGAGTCCAGTATCACTCCGCGCCTAACTTGAACTGTTGTTTATTTATATATAAAAGCGATAGCATAGTTCACTGAAGCCTAAAAAAAGCCTGTAAAGCAATAGGCACACGGTCGCCGGCAATTTAGCCTTCTAAATTGCTAAATTGCCGGCGAACCAAGCTACCGTCTCTAGCCTTCTCTCTGAAGGACGCTAGTGTGTTGCATAGCAACCGCCGTACACTTTGCCGGCAGCCAGGAGGGACTACTTTTCTGTATTCGTTAAAAAAAATGCTTTTCCGACTTTCTCGCTTTTTCAAAATTGAGGGTGTCTATGACTTTCATTTTGCCATATTTACGTAACCGTTTTATAAAAGCAATAGATCACTTCAGTCAGTGATATACGGTCATTATACCACAGTGAAGGGGGTCGCCGCCCCTCCGCTGTGCGTCGGGACGGACAACGCCCCTTAACTGTGGTATAATGAGCGTATACCACGGCCTGTCGTGATCTATTGCTTAAATATACTACTATTAATAGTACAACTTATGCAGTGAGCATTAACGTGACCCGTAAAGGTGTTTGAATGTTAAAACGAACCACCAGTTAGAGATGGATGAGATTTATAGATAAATACAAATGGAGGATATTGTGACGACCACTGCCGTGGACGCCTGTTCGGGTTCCGTGCAGGGGATCATGGGAATTCGCTATTGCAGTTGAATAGACGTTCCCATCGTATTTGTTGGAGTGGTTTAAGAGTGTTAAGTTAAGTGGGATTAATGGGTTAAGGTTGTTGGAGTGTAGTGCTGTTATCATGTTGTGTTCTTCATGTCGCACCGTTATCGAGAATGTCATGTATGTATGTGTGTTGGTTGTGCTGTGTTCTGTGCG
Source organism: Micromesistius poutassou (assembly GCF_964030765.1). Taxonomy (NCBI): domain Eukaryota; kingdom Metazoa; phylum Chordata; class Actinopteri; order Gadiformes; family Gadidae; genus Micromesistius; species Micromesistius poutassou. The sequence goes on along the minus strand of NW_028177348.1, from coordinate 3,121 downwards.
AAGTGTGTTCAAAATAAAGGCAACTACCGTTGTCGTGCGGTGTATGAGGCACGGAAGTTGTTAACCATTTAAACCTGGGCTCCTGTCTCAATCTTTCTGTGCGTCGCCACAATATTTTATAGATAGATAAAGTAGAACATATCTAGATTTGTAGATAGATACAGATGGATTAAGATAGATTTATAGATAGGTATGGATATACAATGATCACTGAAGAGAGCTAAAGATAGATTTGTAAAAGATTTGTTTTATAAAACTTGTTAATAAAAACCAACACATCAAGACGATGGCCAACCATGATGCACTGCCCTTTGAAGGTGTGGAGGTAGAACGAGCTCAGCCTGGGGGCCTTGGGGGACGGGCCCCCAGGGGCCAAACTATTCTTAATGAATTATAAGTAAGTAACATGTTTTACACAACAAAAGTTTATTATCCAAAAAGAGAAATAAATCCAAACCAATTCATACGATATTCAACAGTCTAACATTACACGGGTTGCTGTTGGCAAACAGCAACGAACCTGAACCTCACCTTTATCCATCTATGGAAAAACAGACAACACTAGGTTTGTTCTAGGGTTGAGTGATGTTGTGGTTGGTGTTCATTCAATGGAGCTCTGACGCCCTCTCGTGACCACAGGGCGCACAGCACCGCGTCACGTAGTAACTCAATGGAGCTCTGACGCCATCTAGCGGCCACAGGACACACTGCACCGCGTCAGGTTCCAGGAAGAGGAAGTGCTGTTGTCAGGTGATCTCATGTAAGTAAATCAAACCAAACACCGCATTTAAACCTAACCATAAGCCGTTTCTCAATACCAAGTACGCGGACAGACTCTACGCCACTATATACTACTGTTTATATAACGACTTATGCAGAGAGCGTTAAAGTGACCCGTAAAGAAGTTTAAATATTAAGTGGATGAGGACTCTGCAGGCTGTTGGTAAACGCTCTTGGAGAAGATCTCCTCCACAGGATCATTTGAATCAATTCTCAGTGATGTCAATTATTTAAGGCTATGCATTATTGTGAATACATGTTTCAAGCTTACACCAGTTAGTAATGGTTTCTTCTCCACATAGTGGACATCACCATATAAGGTTATATGAGTTTGTAGATAAGTTAAAGGCTACAAACATTGCTTCTCTTACATTTCCGACCAAGACAGACCAAAGGTTTACCTGTTAAATTAACATGTGGGCGTGGCTTATTAACCATTCCGACCACTTTCAATATAAACTGATTTCTCACCTGTGACCTTGTGTCTCTGAATAAACCATGTGTTGAACATTTACCACTCTCCGCACCTAGTCGTACCAAGCCCCAAACGACCATACCAAAGGATCTAATTCGTTTTTCCTCATCCTCCTCCTCTTCCTCCTCTTTACCTCCAGGATGTCGCAGCCCAAGCTGGTGGTGTTTGACCTCGGTACGTCTGGAAGGGTTTTAATCATGTTACACTTAAAGGAGATAATGATCGGCTGAGGTCACTTTGAACGGTTTCTGTCTTTACTTTCAGACTTCACTCTGTGGCCCTTCTGGGTGGACACCCACGTGGACCCGCCATTCCACCAGGACAAGGAGTAGGTCCTAACAGCTACTAACTAGGAGTAGACTAACTAGGATCAGGTCCTAACAGGTACTAACTAGGAGTAACTAGGTCCTACCAGTAACTAACTAGGAGTAACTAGGTCCTACTAGGAGTAAACTAACTAGGAGTAACTTACAAGGAGTAGGTCCTAACAGGTACTAACTAGGAGTAGGTCTTAACAGGTATTAACTAGGAGTAACTAACTAGGAGTAGGTCCTAACAGGAACCCACACAGAGGAGGTCACTAGGGGGTGTGGGTCCTGGTGCCAGTGGGGGGGGGGTGTACTGGTCTAAACCTGCCCCTCTGGTCCCAGTGGGGGGTGTGGGTCCTGGTCCCAGTGTGGGGGTGTACTGGTCTTACCCTGCTCTCTGGTCCTAGCGGGGTGGTGTGGGACTCGAGTGACGAGAGGATCTCCCTCTATGACGACACGGAGCCAGTCCTGAAGTCCATCCACAGCCAGGGCATGCAGATCGCCATTGCCTCGCGGTGAGGACTGTCTAACCCCTACCTACTCTTTAATGACCTGTCTCTACTGTATAACCCCTACCTGCTCCTTAATGACCTGTCTCTCTATTGTCTAACCCCTACCTGCTCCTTAATGACCTGTCTCTACTGTCTAACCCCTACCTGCTCTTTAATGACCTGTCTGTACTGTCTGACCCTACCTGCTCTTTAATGACCTGTCTCTACTGTATAACCTCTACCTGCTCCTTAATGACCTGTCTTTTTACTGTCTAACCCCTACATGCTCCTTAATGACCTGTCTCTACTGTCTAACCCCTACCTGCTCATTAATGACCTGTCACTGTACTGTCTAACCCCTACATGCTCCTTAATGACCTGTCTCTACTGTCTAACCCCTACCTGCTCCTTAATGACCTGTCTCTACTGTCTAACCCATATCTGCTCCTTAATGACCTGTCTCTGTACTGTCTAACCCCTACCTGCTCCTTAATAGATAGATAGATTGATACTTTATTTAGGTACATAAAATAAAATTAAGGGGTAGGGAGTACAGAGCATGTGGGGTGTTAAGAGAATTAAAACAAAAGTGAAAGGTAAACAGTGCAAGGACAGTATTGTCTGTTGTTAAATATATATATATATATAAATACGGTGAGAGTATGAACATGATATGAACATGAATTGCTTGACTTATATTCCAGAATTATATACTTTAATGAACAGTGATGATATATTTTAAGGACGTTAGAATAAATAAATTGTTAAGATTAAAAGCCAGCAGGGTTTATGACCACAGTCAAGATAGGGGGGATAATATAGCCTGTCAACTGTAGCTAAAGAGAGAGAGAGGGAAGTTCAATTCTCTCTCTTCCCCTTCTGTGAGGTGTTGAACAGCTGGATGGGGAAGCTGGCCATGGGGACAAAGGTCCTCAGCCTGTCCGTTTTGCATTGCATTGACAGAAGTCTGTTGCCGAAAATGCTCTTTTGTTTGTTTAATGTGTTGTGAAGTGGGTGGCATTCATTATCCAGAATGGCCAGCAACCTGTACAATGTCCTTTTCTCTG
>NW_028177349.1:0-7500 GCF_964030765.1 Micromesistius poutassou | reverse complement strand
TTTATTTATTTATTTATTCAGATATATTTTATTTTTAGTTGTTATTTATATATATATTTATGTATATTTTATATTTTTTTTATACATATATTTATATATACTGTATAAATATGGATCCTTCAGTAGCCTAATAACATAGTGATTTATTTGGGCTTGCTTAAGATGGCGAAACAATGTAACCTTAAGTTTAGGTCACTGAAGAATGAATGTGTTTAATGATGTGATGTTTCTATTTATTGTTTTATTACCTTTTTTAATTTTATTTAGACCCATAGCTTTTCTATTTACCCACAATCTCCCTAAATGTCAACCACAGAGGAGACCGGATTAAAAAAAAAGGTTTCACCTAATCCAGAGATAATTATAGGCAAATAACTTAACCTTAAAATACAACATTAAACCAACAATTACCCCTGGAAAAAATGCTCGAATGTATTTTTGAAATCGTCCTTCAATTGCTCTAGATTATAAAACGACATGCTATTTTCTGATGACATGTTCTTTGCATCACAACACGCCAGATAGGCTAAGAGAAAGGCCCCCAGGTGATCGATAACGATCGATAGATTCGTGAATAATTCGTGTGTGAAATTCGGTTCTTCCAATTAATTATGCCTTGCAGGGGGAGGAGGCGAGAGAGAGAGGAGAGGGGATGGAGACGCATAGGAAGGAAAAACCAAACCAGGATTTCATTTCACAGGGACGGTAAAATAGCAGGGCATTCAAATCAAAGCGTGGAATTAGTATGATTATTAATGAATTGACCAGGGATACAAACGAGCCTTTGATTAATACATTAGCGGCTGCTCATAGCTCTGCGTTTGAACCCGTCAGAGCTGCAGGCCCTTTGGTTTGTGTTGTCCTGTTATTTAATGTCCGGAGCTATTGGAAATCAAAAAGAGGACGTTTATCTGGGATTGATCAGACCTGCGTTCTCGGTCACGATGGCTCTGGTCAAAGCGGTCATTATTGTTACTCCAATGGCGTCCGGCCGTGTGTGTAGGTCTGTGGCTTTAATGCCCACCCTGACATGCATTCGACCTTTAACTTGTAATTTAAATAAACGACCGATAAACAGGCCAGCTAGACCGCGTTGGATGCTGAGGCCACAGGGCCCGTGTTAGGTGGAGGGGCCTGCTGGTCCCTTCTCACTTTCGGTCTTTTATTTTATATTTTTTTATAATTTAATCATAAGCCCATAAATTAAACCATCTATCAATGTGCTATAGTTTCACAGCAAAACATGGTTGCCTCGCAATGCCAATAATACCGGTTAAGGTTTTAAGTCCGGCCCATGAAGATTGATAGTGTGTATCGATGCGACGAGCATTTAAAAGGCGGTTCTCCAGTATTTATCCGTCCAGGCTGTAGGGCACTGCCAACACACTCCCGGCTCGATACTCCTTAATGTAATGAGCGAGAATTGGTGTTAATATACTGATGAAGTGCCACCGTGTATTTGGTGGCCTCGTCACGAGGCGGCGGCGGCGGCGAGACTTTTCCCCGCCGCCCCGCATCGGCCGTCCTCCACCGGGCGCCCCGGTACCCGGACACCCTCCTGCGGGAACCACACGGGCCTGTTCCCCCCGGTACCCGGTCACTCACACCAGGAACCACACGGGCCTGTTTAGCTATTACGGTTTAAGTGTTATGGTGAGTTAATTCCTATCCCGGCCTGAAATCAATTAAACGAGACCGTTAAGGCCACCGATGACGCGTTATGCCATTTAATATTAATGCGATATTAAGTTGTGTTTTATTTAAGATAGCATACATAAAATATACATCCGATGGAGGCAGGAATTAAAGGGAATAATATTCGATGCCGTTTTACCCTCCACCACGTGTTATTACCTTCCCTAGTAATAAAATCTGAGAAATTACAGCGCCAGAAATTCGATAATCAATAAAGATTGCTGTTTGCGATGATCACGCTCCTTATGAGTTTTTAGATAATGAAAGCGTTCAGCCATTTATGGGCGTGATTGAGGGAACCGGGTGAGTGGATTTGAACTTGCATTATTTGGCCGAATTAATAAGACTTCTTGCATGAGAGACCTTCAGCCAACGCGTTAAAGTGGAATGGACTTCATTCACAAGACTTGCATGACGGTAATAACGCCTATATAATCATTACTAGCGTGATGATTTATGTTTCTAGAAACGGATAAGAAGGTATATGGTTGAATAGTTCTGTAGGCCCTCGTTAACAAAACTGGCACGTTGACAAATCAAGCAAAAATAATATTTTCATTCACTGATATCATCATCATCACCATCATCATCATCATCATCATCATCATGTTACACGCTCTTCTTGTATGCCTCATAGTTACACCAGCAGCACCAATACCACCAGGCCGGTGACTAACTCTCTCCACCGCTACCAACAGGCCGGTGACTAACTCTCTCCACCGCTACCACCAGGCCGGTGACTAACTCTCTCCACCGCTACCACCAGGCCTGCTGCTAACGCTCTCCACCGCTACCAACAGGCCGGTGACTAACTCTCTCCACCGCTACCACCAGGCCTGCTGCTAACTCTCTCCACCGCTACCACCAGGCCGGTGACTAACTCTCTCCACCGCTACCACCAGGCCGGTGACTAACTCTCTCCACCGCTACCACCAGGCCGGTGACTAACGCTCTCCACCGCTACCACCAGGCCGGTGACTAACGCTCTCCACCGCTACCACCAGGCCGGTGACTAACTCTCTCCACCGCTACCACCAGGCCGGTGACTAACTCTCTCCCCCGCTACCACCAGGCCGGTGACTAACTCTCTCCACCGCTACCACCAGGCCGGTGACTAACTCTCTCCACCGCTACCACCAGGCCGGTGACTAACTCTCTCCACCGCTACCACCAGGCCTGCTGCTAACGCTCTCCACCGCTACCACCAGGCCTGTGACTAACTCTCTCCACCGCTACCACCAGGCCGGTGACTAACTCTCTCCACCGCTACCACCAGGCCGGTGACTAACTCTCTCCACCGCTACCACCAGGCCGGTGACTAACGCTCTCCACCGCTACCACCCGGCCGGTGACTAACTCTCTCCACCGCTACCACCAGGCCGGTGACTAACGCTCTCCACCGCTACCACCAGGCCGGTGACTAACGCTCTCCACCGCTACCACCAGGCCTGCTGCTAACGCTCTCCACCGCTACCACCAGGCCGGTGACTAACGCTCTCCACCGCTACCACAGGCCTGCTGCTAACGCTCTCCACCGCTACCACCAGGCCGGTGACTAACTCTCTCCACCGCTACCACCAAGCCGGTGACTAACTCTCTCCACCGCTACCACCAGGCCTGCTGCTAACGCTCTCCACCGCTACCACCAGGCCGGTGACTAACGCTCTCCACCGCTACCACCAGGCCGGTGACTAACGCTCTCCACCGCTACCACCAGGCCTGCTGCTAACGCTCTCCACCGCTACCACCAGGCCGGTGACTAACTCTCTCCACCGCTACCACCAGGCCGGTGACTAACGCTCTCCACCGCTACCACCAGGCCGGTGACTAACGCTCTCCACCGCTACCACCAGGCCTGTGACTAACTCTCTCCACCGCTACCACCAGGCCGGTGACTAACTCTCTCCACCGCTACCACCAGGCCTGCTGCTAACGCTCTCCACCGCTACCACCAGGCCTGCTGCTAACGCTCTCCACCGCTACCACCAGGCCGGTGACTAACGCGAGAGAGGCCCCGTCTGCCAGAGGCTGCCCGGCAGACGGGGCGGTGGGAGACGGGGCGATGGGCCGACTGAGGCGTGCTCTGCCGGGTGTAAAGTGTGCGAGCAGGGGGCACCGGGGGGGCACCGGGGTAGGAGGGGATCGATAGTGAACCGCGTGTAGGGCCCAGACCGGGCTGTCTGGGGTCGACGCTGAATAAATGCATTTAGCTGAACACCAGGTCGGATAATTCTTAATTCACTTTGGGAAGATGTAGGCCTATTTATTACAGCTGTTGGGTTTCAGTAGCACACTGTGACTCTTTATGTTGGCAAACTGTGAGACTCAGCAGCAGTTTGCATGCGGGCATAGCAGGTCTATTTTTATTATTATGACTTTTTAGATTTTTTTAGTGGTGAGCAATGTGCCTTTGATCAATAATAATTAAATAACTAAATGTAGTTATCATACTCAATATTAGGCTAATGAAAATAACAATTATCATAATAATAATAATAATAATAATTATTATTATTATTATTATTATTATTATTATCATTATAATAATCATTATAATAATCCAATCGTGGACGCAAACTTTTACTAAAATATTACGAGAAACGAGATGACGGTGTGTGTGTGTGTGTGTGTGTGTGCATCTCAAACCACAGTGTGGTTTGAGTGAGTGCGGTGAACAGACAACATCGGGAAATAACAACAAAGCAATATGGACATGGCCTACAGAGACAATAATAAAAGGTTTATGTGGATTTCGTTGAATCCTCCAAAATGTTATCCTGTAAGTTTGCACGGTTGAAGATAAATCGATCGTCTGTTGGTTGCCGTTTCTGATTGGATGACTTGAAGCTGACAAGCGGTGCACAGGATGCGGTTCTCCATCAGGATGTTAGGAGAACAGGGAACGCTGTGGTCCACGGCCTGAGCTCCAGATCTTTGAATGGGAATAGAACTACGATTTCTTTCTGTCCTTTAATTGCGTCGACCATGTCCTCGCTCCGAACGCGCATTAAACAAGCCATTATCGGGCCGTTAATAAAGGACGGCCTGTCAGAGGCTCTGATAAGCGGCTCAGCGCGCCAGAGGAAGGATAGGCTCTTGGTAGGCTATCAGTCCTGGTGCCGCTGGCCATACTGGGTCCAGGGTTCACAAGAAACTGTTCTTGTTAGGTATAGGCTGACCAACAAACGGATCTTCGTCCCCCCGTATAGGCCTACTGAGTGCAATATGAGTTCACTGCTTACGCGTGACCAATATTATTTCACTATAATACATGCTAATTGATAACCATTGATGCACTTTTTTTTTTTTGCAAACAGGTAAAGCTCGCAGTGCCATTTAACCCTTCCAGACTCGCCTCGTGTATTCAGTGCAGTCTGAGAGCAATTTGATTTAAAGGTCATTCTCTCCTATCGATCTGGTTTGGCGAGGGGGCGACGGAGTAGCGTTCGAATTGATCATCTTAAAAAGAATAGCTATTCTAGATTGTACACAGCCAGGTCTGCTGCATTTATAATTGCAAAGCATGCTTCCCATAGGCCCATGCATGCGGGGGAGAGAGAGAGAGAGAGAGAGAGAGAGAGAGAGAGAGAGAGAGAGAGAGAGAGAGAGAGAGAGAGAGAGAGAGAGAGAGAGAGAGAGAGAGAGGGGTGGGGGGTAGTGGATGCATTGTATATGTATCTAGAATAGGTTTGCAAATTGTATTGTGCAGCATATGCAGCTTGCATGTATAGTATCATATACAGCATATACATGAGATATTAATGAGAGAGAGAGAGGGAGAGAGAGAGAGGGAGAGAGGGAGAGAGAGGGAGAGGGGGAGATTTTTTCACAAAGAAAGCCAGACCCAATGTCGAATGTTGCGGAGGGAAACGGAAGGGAAAGAATTCAACAAGGCGGGGAACAGCATGCTTTTATTCCTCACTCTGCCGTGTGTTATGAAGGGTTAGTGTTAATGGGTGAAATGGTGTTGCACAGTGGAGCGGAAGGGGGCGGGGGAGAGCGGGAGATAGCGGGAGCTGTGACTGCATGGCGCAGCTCCAGAGATGGAAAGGAAAGGCCGGGGAATGGAAATCGATACAGATTCAGGGCTCGCCAGATCGGCCAACAACGCCTATGGCGCAGACTCACTCTACATCCCGGTCACATAGACTCCAGAGAGGAGGAATTGGCGGGGCGACGGGCAAGGCGATATGATGTGTTTCTGTTCCTTCCATTCGGATCGGTGTCTGAGTTTGGTTGCTCGGAAAGCAATCCGAATAGTCTGTGAGGGGACTAAAATACGCAAAAAAAAAAAAAAAAAGTATTTAAATTCCAGTCGGTTTGCTCGTTAGCTCGTCCAGGAGGCCCCAGACATTTCAAAAAGGTGGTGTAGTACCACAGGCCCACTTGCATGTCCAAGTATTTACAGTACACACAGTCGTGCTTAACAAACAGCATCTCCAAACCGCAGCTGCCTGTCCGCTCCCCCTGTCAACCCGCTCTCATCAATTATTAAAGACCAATCGATCATCAAGCCATTTCTCTATGAAAAAAAAAACCCTTGTTTCGGATGATTCCGCGTCAACCACATCTTAATACCCTATCCAATCTGCCGGGCTTAAATGACCCAGCAAAAAACGCTTGTGCTATTTTAGATTTCCCTGTACATGTGAGACATTTAGACGCCGATTAATGGAGAGACCGCTGAGAGAATATAGAGGCGATGGAGAGGGAGAGGAAGGGGGGTGGTGGGGGGGGGGGGGGAGAGTGACCTGGAGAAATAGCCTTTTAATTGTGGTCCACTAGGTCTATATCAGTCAGAATGTCTGATTTAACCCACTGACTGCGCGCTGAAGACAAAGAAACCGCGCGTGTTGTTCTTCAGCACCCTGGTCAGTTCCCCTCGCTGCGTTACGCGACTGATGGTGACGCGAGGCGGGCACACGGCGACTCGGCCGCTCTGGGTCGGACGGTGCACGACGAGACAGAACGGTGGGTTCCTCTGGAGGAGATCCGCCCCACGTGTCCTCGTGACACGGGGCCGCTCCTCGTGTTCCGCTGAACCCTGATCCGAGGCCTCCCGCACAGACGCGCTCCCTCTCCTCTCCGGGTCTCGTGTGTTTGACCTCTCACCCCGGCACGTGCTCTCCCCATTCACAGTATAATGGGCACCGCTGCGCTTTTCTCCGCAGTGAATTGGAGGTTCTTGGCAGGCGGCGCGGCGCATTTGTGTTTATTTTTACTGTTCGGCTACAGCACAACGTGAGCGATAGCCTTCACCTCACACACAGCAAACTATTCACTGTTCACAGGCCTTGTTTAGAGACATTTTTTGGCATGACCGTCACTGTCCATAACAAAATGTGCGTATAAAGTCTCTGTATTCGTTCTGCATTGTTATGGTGAATCTGGAATCTCCAGACATGCGTACTATAGCCTATGCATGCATGCTGACAGTATAAGCGCCATCCCCCTGAGGGCATACCGTGTGGAGAGGGCCTTCTCTTCAACCAACAAATCTAACATGATTACAGCAGAGGGGAGAGAAAGAGGTGTGCAATAAGGCTTTATTAGGCTTTATCCTTTCCCCATGTCCCTCCCCTGCCTCCTCTCCTGCTCTCGGGGAGGGGGGAGAGAGACCAATGGGAGAGAGTGCTGAGGCGGGATAATTGATAGATGCACTGGCTATCCTTATCGATCACGGCTTTATTGACCCAACCAAATACATTGAGATGGAGTGTGGAATTCAACACAGATGCAAAGACGAATTGTTTTCATCGTTAATGCAATCTTTAAAGGCCCCGTAGACCTCGCTCGTGTCTCCCC
>NW_028177350.1:0-2500 GCF_964030765.1 Micromesistius poutassou | reverse complement strand
TCTCTCCCTCCCTCTCCATCTCCCCCTCTCCCTCCCTCCCTCCCTCTCCATCTCCCCCTCCCCCTCTCCCTCCCTCCCTCCCTCCCTCTCCATCTCCCCCTCCCCCTCTCCCTCCCTCTCCATCTCCATCTCCCCCTCTCCCTCCCTCCCTCCCTACCTCCATCTCCCCCTCTCCCTCCCTCCCTCTCTCTCCCTCCCCTCCCTCCCTCCCTCCCTCTCTCTCCCTCCCTCCCTCCCTCCTTCCCTCTCTCCCCCTCCCTCCCTCCCTCCCTCCCTCCCTCCCTCCTTCCCTCTCTCCCCCTCCCTCCCTCCCCCCCCCCCTCCCCCTCCAGCAAGCGTTCAATGCCACAGCGGTGGTGCGTCACATGAGGCGGCTGCAGCTGGGCAGCAGCATGGACGGTGGGGGGGGCCGGCAGAGGAACAAGGCCCCCAAGGCGCCGCCGGCCCCCCCGGGGCCCGACCCCGCCGACTCCCTGGGTCCGACCGCCCTGACCACGCCCTCTCCCTCCTCCCCCGCCAAGAGCGCCTCCCCCGCGGACGGGGCCCGCCCAGCCGGCCGCCAGGACTGTGAGGAACACGGGAACACGTTTAGAACATGCTTACAACACGCTTACAACACACTTACAACACGCTTACAACACGCTTACAACACGCTTACAACATGAGAACACGCTTACAACACGCTTACAACACGCTTACAACACGCTTACAACACGGGAACACGCTTACAACACGCTTACAACGCGCTTACAACACGCTTACAACACGCTTACAACATGCTTACAACATGAGAACGCGCTTACGACATGCAGCACACGCTTACAACACACTTACAACACGCTTACAACATGAGAACACACTTACAACACGCTTACAACACACTTACAACACGCTTACAACATGAGAACACACTTACAACACGCTTACAACACACTTACAACACGCTTACAACATGAGAACACACTTACAACACGCTTACAACACACTTACAACGTGAGAACACGCTTACAACACACTTACAACACGCTTACAACGTGAGAACACGCTTACAACATGCTTACAACACGCTTACAACACTCTTACAACATGCTTACAACACGCTTACAACACGCTTACAACATGCTTACAACACGCTTACAACACTCTTACAACATGCTTACAACACGCTTACAACACTCTTACAACATGCTTACAACACGCTTACAACACGATAACACGCTTACAACATGCAGCACACGCTTACAACACGGTTACAACACACTTACAACACGCAGCACATGCTTACAACACGCTTACAACGTGAGTACACGCTTACAACACGAGAACGTGCTTACAACACGCACACACATGGATACTGAGTGGGGTAGAGAACATGTTTACAACACATGGACACTTAGAGGAACACGAGAACACGTTTACAACACATGGACACTTAGAGGAGTAGAGAACACGTGTTTACAACACACACACACACACGCATGGACACTTAGAGGGGCAGAGAACCAAGTTTGCAACACATGGACACTTAGAGGAGTAGAGAAGAGTTTGTGAGTGTGTGTGTGTGTGTGTGTGTGTGTGTACGCACACACATACACACACACACACACACACACAAACACCCTAGGTTAACGTGTGGTTTTCTCCTCCATCCAGGTGTGTCCGTTCCTGCCCCGGCCACGCCCTGCAGCCTGGCCTCCGCGGCCACGCCCCCCATCGCCTCTGCGGCCCCGCCCCCGGTCGCCACGGAGACCAAGTGACGCCAGATCCCGCGGGGGACCAGCTGGGAGGCCACGGCGCTGTGAGGGGCGAGAGAGAGAGAGAGAGAGGGAGGTAAAGCGAGGCAGAGAGAGAGAGAGAGAGGCAGAGAGAGAGAGAGAGAGGTAAGGCGAGGTAGAGAAAGAAAGAGAGTCAAAGAGCGAGCGATGACGACGACGATGATGATGATGATGATGATGATGATAAAAAGAGACGGCTCCTTTGCCTCCGATTCCTCTTCCTCGCCCCCCCCAGACGCCCCACCCCCCTCCCCCCAGCTGGCCCCCCGCCCGGCCCCAGAGGAGAGGGGCCGAGAACTCAGAACCCCCCCCCCCCCACGGTTCAACCAACTGACCCCTGACCCCTGACCCCGCCCACTCCCTCCACTGGACTCCCCGACGAGTCAGCAGAACTAGCCCGGCCTCCCCATCGCTAAGGACATCCATCTTGTTCGGCCAGCTGTGATTGGCTAGTTCCCCCTGCCCCCTCCCCGCCCCGCCCCCGCCCCCCTTGGGTATCAGTGGTGATTGGTTGCCTTCCGGGGGGCCGTACTTCCTGTCTACCCACCGTTGCTACGCGGATCTCCGTCTTCTCTGCATCACTTTATTTAGCTTTACTCCCTGACGTCCGTCGGGGCAGGACGGTAACTGGATCGTTACGTTTCTTTTTTTAAATTATTATTATTGTCGTTAGTAAATCGTGTTGCAAAAAAAGGGGACATTTGTACGCGTGGTGACGGGGCTTT
>NW_028177351.1:0-13148 GCF_964030765.1 Micromesistius poutassou | reverse complement strand
GGGGTGGGGGTCTGGGGTCTGGGGGTCTAGGGTCTAGGGTCTGGGGGTCTAGGGTCTAGGGTCTGGGGGTCTAGGGTCTAGGGTCTAGGGTCTAGGGTCTGGGGGTCTGGGGTCTGGGGGTCTAGGGTCTGGGGGTCTGGGGGTCTGAGGGTCTAGGGTCTGGGGGTCTAGGGTCTAGGGTCTAGGGTCTGGGGGTCTAGGGTCTAGGGTCTAGGGTCTGGGGGTCTGGGGGTCTGGGGGTCTCTAGGGTCTGGGGTCTGGGGTCTGGGGGTCTAGGGTCTGGGGGTCTAGGGTCTGGGGGTCTGGGGGTCTAGGGTCTGGGGTCTGGGGGTCTGGGGTCTAGGGTCTAGGGTCTGGGGGTCTAGGGTCTGGGGGTCTAGGGTCTGGGGGTCTAGGGTCTGGGGGTCTGGGGTCTGGGGGTCTGGGGGTCTGTGGGTCTGGGGGTCTAGGGTCTGAGGGTCTGGGGGTCTAGGGTCTAGACCAGAGGCATACACAGACAAGGATCCAGATCCATGTGTTACTTTATTATTGTGTACTTTGTCCCACGTGTCGACTACACATGCACACACACACACACACACACACACACACACACACACACACACACACACACACACACACACACACACACACACACACACACACACTGGAGTCAGATGAAGAGGATAACGTGTTGGCGCACGAGGGAACAATTGACGTATTGACAAATAAACAAAAAAAAAAAAACGATTGAGACAATAGGGTCCGAGTCGGCCAATAAGACATGAGGTGCGAGGGAGTGAGACAGGCGGTCGGAGTGAGACAGACAGACAGACAGACAGACAGACAGACAGCCAGACAGACAGCCAGCCAGACAGACAGACAGACAGACCGTGTCACTGAGTGGAAGAAGCAATGTCAACAGACGGACGTGCACCCGCACGCACATACACAGCGCGCGCGCGCGCGGTTACACACGGGAGCGGATCACTGAGAAACAGTTTGATGCAAAGACGACGAGCGAGGCGGCAGAACGAGAACTTTATGTTCTTTTCCTCTTGTTGCAGAGCAGCGTCTCTCTCTCTCTCTCTCTCTCTCTCTCTCTCTCTCTCTCTCTCTCTCTCTCATCTCTCTCTCTATCTCTCTCTCTCTCGTTACAGATGTACACCCAAACTAAACATGTTGTGTATATCGTGCTGCTGTCGGTCTGCTCGAAATCCCGACACAACAAATCGGAGCCGAGCGAGCCGAGCGTCTCCGTCCGTTCTGACGGTATTCGCCGCCGCGTTCGGTACCGCGCCGCGTTCGCTACCGGACGCGCGTGTGTCTTACCGTCGTCGCATGCCTCCGGGGGCGCGCGGCGGAGGGATGTCCAGGATCTGCTTCAGCGCGAACGGGACGACGGCCGCGGCGGCGGCGGCGGCTTTACCGGACATCCTCCCGGCGTCTCGCGGGCGACGTGACCGTTAAACTACCGTGGACGTTTAAAACGCGCGCTTGCTCAGGTCTCGCTCGCGCCTCCTCCTCATCCACGCTTGGGAGTCAAAACAACATAAGCAGCAGCGCGAGCCGCCAGCCTCAGCACCCGCCGCGAGAGGAGCGCGCATATTCATGAGCTGTGAGCCACGCCCCCCTGGGGGGGGGGGGGGGTCATCCTGCTCGCTGATTGGCTGGGAGCGGAGCGTCTATTAATATGTATTGGGCGATCAATCCAACGGCACCGGGGGGGGGGATCCTGCTCGTGACGGGTCCGCGGCCGCCCATTGGCCGCTGCGGTCCCCAGACAGACAGACAGACAGACGGACAGACATACAGACGCGCGTGTTTTTCTCACGCACACTGACAGAGTGCGCGCGCGCTCCGTTTGTTGACGTTCACACACACAGACGCAGCAGCGGAGGCGCACCGCGTGCAGCGCACCAGTCCCCGCATAGACACACACGCGCTCCTCCGTGGCGCCAACACGTGCCGCCGCCGCCCCCTCACGTGAGGCACGCTGCGTGATGGGCGTGGCCGAGGTTCTGTACAGGAGGAGAGCGCGCCTCCGCTCCGGATCAGCGGGGGCGCGCGCGGCTCACTGAACGCGTCGCTACGGTTCCAATCCGGTCCGTTAACGGAACCTCGAGCACGCGCGCGCTCTGACGGTCCGGGTCCTTCTGACCATAGACATATATACATGTGTATATACATATATATGTCTATGCTTCTGACTCTTCTGCGTGACTCGCGCGTGAACGCGTGAGAAGATGTGGATCACACGCGCACGCGCTTGTTCTACCAAAACAGTGTCACGTTTTCACGCACGCACAAGGCTGAGCTGCTGGCACGCGCACGGCGGCGAGCGCGGCGGTGTTTTTAACTCAGCAGGATGCGGCGGGAACATAATGTCCTCACACGGTCACACCTCCACCTCCTCCTCCACCACCTCCTCCACCTCCTCCACCTCCACCTCCTCCTCCACCTCCACCTTCACCTCCTCCACCTCCAACACAATTCATACGTTATGAAAAATATTATTTGCTCTCACGTGACTCCAGACCCGACACACCCCTACCCCCCGGTTAACCACCCCCCCACCCCCGTTAACCACACCCCCACCCCCGTTAACCACACCCCCACCCCCCGTTAACCACACCCCCACCCCCGTTAACCACACCCCCACCCCCCGTTAACCACACCCCCACCCCCCCCCCGTTAACCACACCCCCACCCCCGTTAACCACACCCCCACCCCCGTTAACCACACCCCCACCCCCCGTTAACCACACCCCCACCACCACTACACCGTTAATGTGGGCGGAGTCACACGCCGTTAATGTGGGCGGGGTGCTGACTCAGGGTCTTGTTTTTGCGCGTGGCCGTTAACTGACAAACTATGAACCAATCATCTGACTGATCTAATCCGCTGAGTCAACCCGCGTTGATTGACGGACGCGCGATGCTGAGTAGCTGTCACTCACCGGTTGGGTTCGATTATCATTCAGAACAAAAACATTTTCCACGTGACTACGATAATGTTTTGAAGGAAAGAGAAAGAAAGTATTGTCTTATACTTTGCCTAAAATGAGACAAAATATAACATTTCCTTACAAAGACGAATGGGGCCGGGGAACTAAGTTTTAACTTAAAGACCGGGTAAACCAAAAATAATTATGGGTTTTGAGTTTATAATACCACAGGAAAATATATTATTAACCACCCTGCAAAATTTGAAGGACTAAAAAAATCGCGAAGTATATAAAATTATGCTTCAAAGTTGATGAAAAATGAGCAGTAATCCCTGGCTCAGGACGGTGGGGGCGTGTGCGCTGCAGGCCAGGAAACCACGCCCATCACCGGAGAGCCAACTGCAAACTGACAATTCAAACCAGACTCGTGAGCGGTAAAACCATAGACGGGTGAAACCACAGAATGCTAGTGCGCGGTTAATGTATTTATACCTAGAGGGCAGCAGGGGGCGGGTTTATGTGAGTAAGACCGCTTTACGTAACGCGGTCCTCGATGTAGACCCGCCCATTTTAAACCTGCACACAGAACATTCTCTGAGGCCTAGCTCCTCAAGGAAATGATGAATGGGAAAAATATTTTTTACATGTTTTGAGGGACACATTTAAGGCCTAATTAATATGATAAGAAGAAAAATACTGAATTTGGTTTACCCGGTCTTTAATATTTGCCTTGTAGAATTCAGCAAGATTAAAAATGCAAATATATCAATAAAAATTGGGAATTATACACAAGTTAACATTCAATTAAATTTTATTTATAGAGCGCCAAAACATTCCACGTCTCACAGCGCTTTACAGAGTGTTGAACATTCAGAGAGAGCCCATGAGTAACAGGGGCGAGGAAAAACTCCCTAGAACTGGAGATACATATAGGAAGAAACCTCGAGCAGATCCACGACTCGAGGGCCTGACCCATCTGCCTAGGGTCAGTTACAGGGCAGTGAGGTTTGTATACATGATAAATGAATAGGTTAGTTAGGTGATAGAACATGGTGTTTAGAGCCACCTGGGGTGTATGTTACAAAGAGGTGGGATGGTTACCTTACCAGTATGATAATGCATGAATCCCATTTTGTGTCAGAAAGTTCAAATAGTCTAGTGTAGGGATGAATTGTCATAGGGATTAGGAATCGTCATAGGGCAGTAGTGGATCGCTAGGCAGCGCAGGCCAGGAATCCGGTCAAGGGGACAGCAACAGGCGATGGTAGGGCAGTCATAGGGATGGGACTTCAGGTGCGATGAGGGCCAAATACAAGGATGGCTAATGACTGGTAATGGTTTACCTCACAAGTGAGGTAAGGGGGAAGAGAGAGAGATATATAGAGTGGGTTAGTATTGCTATACGTTTCATGATGGTTAGTATTAAGTGCATCAATGGTACTATATAGTGTTACACTATAGAGAGAAAAGGCAAGAAATGTTATATATTGATAATATGATTTATCAAGTCTCAGTTCATAGCCGGGTGAACACAGTAGTTCAACAGTAATCCCAAAAATTACCCCATTCCAGTTGTCAGGTAAGTGTGGCAGGACCTTTTCCTGTTTATCACACATTTCACGAAGGTGGGCTACACAAAATTGGGTTGGAAAGCTAGACTAGCTATACTGTATAGCCACTGTCCATCTGATTGTCTAGTTAGCCAATATCATCATACGTGCTTTTACTGGCTTGATATTCGCTGCTATGGTTAAGGTTAGGTTTAGGGTTAGGGATAAGGATGAGGATAAGGGTAAGGTTGGGGGTGAGGGTAAGGGAGGCGGGCGGTTAGGGTATAGGGGAGGGGAGGGGGGCAGGGGGAGGTATGAGTAAAGGGGAGGGGGAGGTTAGGGTTAGAGGGGGGGGGGGGGGAGGTATGAGTAAAGGAGGGGGGAGGACAGGGGATGGGGTATGAGTAAAGGAGGGGGGAGGACAGGGTATAGAGGGGGAGGTTAGGGTATAGGGGATGGAGGTTGGGAGAGGGGAGTTTAGGATATAGGGGAGGGGAGCGGTAACCTTACCTCATTAGGGTAACATGCATGTGTATAATAAAAATTACCATACAACAAGCCACACAACCAGGTCATTTTAAATGATTTTATATCATAAAACATCAGTATACATTTCAACATCTGTGCGCACAGTGAAACAATTCTGGGATGTGATTAAAAAAAAACAATGGTTCATCGTGAGACCATCTGACCCTAACTCTGTCCCTAACACTGAACCATGAGGAACCCGCGAAGGAACCCTTGAGAAACAAGGAACCCTTGACAACCCGTGACTTAAGTCACGTCCTGCGAGGTAGAAGTTGCATCTGAAGTCTCCACCGTCCAGCTCCGACGAGACGCCGTCAGTGGGTCACTGAAATGTTGAAGAGGAAAAACACAAATCGTTAGCCTTGTAGCATAATCTATGTTGCTAGCCATAGGCCAACAATGTCAATGAGGCTACCAATGTCTATTACGCTATGAGGCTACCCATGTCCATTACGCTATGAGGCTACCATGTTGATTACACTATGGGGCTACCAATGTCAATTATGCTACAATATCAATTATACTATGAGGCTAATGATATAGATAACGCTATGCGGCTAGCGATGTTGATTATGCTATGAGGCTAACAATACCCATTATGCTATGACGCTAACGATATCCATTATGCTATGAAGCTAACTATATCCATTATGCTAGGAGGCTAACGATGTCCAGCTAGGCGGCTAACCAGATTCCGGGTCTCCCTCCAGATAGGTGGCTCCTCCTCCATAATTTTGTCCATGATTTTTTTAGTTAATATAATTTGTGTTGAAGAAAATACTTTTGTTTTGAGAATTCTACACTAGAAACACAGTGGTAGTAGTTTATTATTCGTTGGACACCTTGTTTAAATAATTCTGAATCAAATCAAATTTTAAACTTCAACATGAAACATGCACACACTTGGGAATTTGTAATTCAGGAATATAGTAAAACATTCTGTGAATTGAACAGCATAGCTCTGGTGGTGAAATGATGTAAAAGAACTGTTGGTATTAACCTTCCAAAGACTTGAGCAGTCCCATCGTAGTCCTCGTCTCGCTCCTGGTGGGTCGTCAGCTTCATCTGTTCACAATACAAACACACATTAAAAGGGTGATGTTACGTCACCAGGTGTGAGTGTGACCAGCTGTTACGTTTTAGTTGTGTTTTAGTGTCCACCTTGATGTACGCTGGATAAACTACAGTAGTAGCAGCTGATGTGACCGTAATTACCTCAAATCACAGCTTTGTCTAAAATTCACAGAATGAAAAATCTGAAGGAAAAACTAATGAAGACCCTCTACGATCGTTTGAAATAATTAAAAAGAACCTCCGGGTGTCAAGTGTTTGGTGATGGTTACCCTCCGGTCCCCAGTCTCCGGTCCAGCCTGGTGCCCCATTCCTGGTCCAGGGGGATCTGGATACCCTCTGGTCCACAGCCTCCGGTCCAGCCTGGTACCCCATTCCTGGTCCAGGGGGATCTGGATACCCTCCAGTCCACAGTCTCCGGTCCAGCCTGGTGCCCCATTCCTGGTCCAGGGGGATCTAGTTACCCTACATTATAATTAAGTGCGAGAAAAGCACTAGACACATCCACATTATTATCATTATTATTATTATCCACCCTGGTGACCCATACCTGGTCCAGTGGGATCTGGTCACCTGCTGGTCCTCAGCCTCTGGTCCACCCTGGTCCAGGAGATCCTGTGAAGTCAGACAGCATCTTTATAGACCCGTGCACATCGCGGTCTAGAATCTAACTACCAACCCCCCCGCAGGAGCCGCTTACCTTGAGCTGGAACGACGATGGAGATCTTGGGGTGCTTTGGTCGTCTTGTTGCAAAATACAGCCAACAGACTTACCTTGAGCAGATCTAGTAGTTTGTTGCTGTTGGTTCATGTACAAATAATTGACTATACATTTCATATCCCCCCATTTAGCAAATAATTCCCACCCATAAACAAGGCTGACAACAGTACAAAATAACAAACTGTTCTCATGCCTTTTGTCTACTTCCTTACTACTCTCTAAAACATTACATGCACATCGCATGAGCGTTGCCTTACTGATCAGGGTGTGATCTGAGTGACCAGAGATGCATGCTGGGATACTGTGCTATCTGACGCCTACAGTTCTGTAGACGTTCCCCCTCAGGAGAAACCAAGTTTTCAAAAGGCTGTCGTGACATCAGTTACATGACCTGGAACGTCCGTCAAGACCGTGACAGGGACTCCCCAAGGAGAAACGCCAAAGGGTAGGCTGTGAGGCTCCCCCTCTCGGCGACCAGAATACAACCCAGCTCTTACAGGAAAGAATCATGGCGCACATTTCAACGTTCCTCTTCATAGACCTTGAAGCCCCAGTGAGGCTTTCTTCACCTCTTCTGAAGAAGAGCACAACTGCAGCTCGACAGGGACGCTAGTTGGGATGTTTCCAAGATGGTTTCCGATTCAGCCCGAGAAATACTTGGATCTCAGGGCAGGAGTACAGGAGATCCAGAGGGCTTGCCAGCATTCCATCATGTTGAGGTTAGGTAGGGAAGCCACGTTGCAGAATGTTCATCTTCCATCTTCAGTTAGTTGGTTGGTTTCTCATCCGATTCCGTCCATTCAGAATGCCGTTAGTCCATCATCCATTGTACCAAGTAGCCATTGTCGCTTCCCATTGTTTGCATGATTCAGTCACACTGCAGTCCAAGCTGCATGAAACTCAAGTCATCCTGTCCAGTGTGTAGAAGGTCGAATTGAGATCCAGATGCTAGATCGCTCCAGGCTCTTGCTGTATTGAACATCCACTTTGTTATCCTCTTTGATTTAGGCCACAGACTTGAGTCATCCGACCAAATGACACTCAAGGGTGTTTCAGGAAGAGTAGCATCCTCCTATAGCTGAAAATTAAAATGTTCAGGTAATACAAGCCAAGTAGAAGTAGAAAAATTTCCCCTCACACATGTGGTGCCCAGTACCAGGTTAAAGATTGCCCCCCTCACACTTAGTGCCCCATGCCAGGGCAACGATTGCCCCTCTCACACTTAGTGCCACATGCAAGGTTAAAGATCACCCCTCTCACACTTAATGCCCCGTGCAATGTCAACAATTGCCCCGCTCACACTTGGTGCCCCTTGCCAGGTTAAATATTGCCCCTCACATGAAGTAGTGCCCCATGCCATGCAAAGATTGCCCCTCACACTTAGTACCCCATGACACGGAAAGATTGACCAGTACCAGGTTAAAGATCACACCTTTATTTTCAGTTATTAGATTGTGTATTTACACAAACAATGACCATACTCAAAGGAATACAAAGCCAAACTAGAGGAGAGACCAGTGGAGGTTTTGTAGGTCTTTGAGAGAGGAGAGACCAGTGGAGGTTTTGACAGAGACCAGCGGTGGCTTTGTAGGTCTTTGAGAGACGAGACCAGTGGAGGGTTTGACGGAGAGACCAGAGCTGGGTTTGTAGGTCTTTGAGAGACCAGTGGAGGGTTTGACGGAGAGACCAGTGCTGGGTTTG
Organism: Micromesistius poutassou; assembly: GCF_964030765.1. NCBI lineage: Eukaryota > Metazoa > Chordata > Actinopteri > Gadiformes > Gadidae > Micromesistius > Micromesistius poutassou. The sequence continues at coordinate 4,650 of NW_028177351.1, read as the reverse complement.
ACGGAGAGACCAGTGGAGGTTTTGTAGGTCTTTGAGGAGAGACCAGTGGTGGGTTTTTAGGTCCTTGAGAGAGGAGAGACCAGCGGAGGTTTTGACAGAGAGACCAGCGCTGGGTTTGTAGGTCTTTGAGACGAGACCAGTGGCGGGATTGACGAAGAGACCAGTGCTGGGTTTGTAGGTCTTTGAGAGACGAGAGACCAGTGCTGGGTTTGTAGGTCTTTGAGAGACGAGAGACCAGTGCTGGGTTTGTAGGTCTTTGAGAGACGAGATACCAGTGCTGGGTTTGTAGGTCTTTGCGCCCTGCCCTTCACAAAGAAAAGATAACTCTTCCCGGGGCTCCCACCAGCTTCTCCGGGGTCGTTTGCGTTACCGCACTGGACGCCTCGCGGCGCCTATCTCCGCCTCTCCAGATTTGGGAATCTGAACCCGACTCCCTTTCGATCGACCGGGGGCGACGGAGGCCATCTGCCCGCAGAGACGAGAGACCAGTGGAGGGTTTGTAGGTCTTTGAGAGGAGAAACCAGTGGTGGGTTTGTAGGTCTTTAAGAAGAGACCAGTGGTGGGTTTGTAGGTACTTGAGAGCGGAGAGACCAGTGGTGGGTTTGACGGAGAGTCCAGCGCTGGGTTTGTAGGTCTTTGAGAGAGGAGAGACCAGTGGAGGGTTTGACGGAGAGACCAGTGGTGGGGGGGCTGGTGGGTCAGACCAGTGGTGGGGGGGCTGGTGGGTCAGACCAGTGGTGGGGGGGCTGGTGGGTCAGACCAGTGGTGGGGGGGCTGGTGGGTCAGACCAGTGGTGGGGGGGCTGGTGGGTCAGACCAGTGGTGGGGGGGCTTGGGCTTCAAAGCGTACGGAGGGAAACGTTGGAACGTGCTCTGTGGTTCTCAGGTGCAGGAACCAGGTTGGGTTCTAGTTGCTGAGAGGGACAGCCCTCACATCTCGCCCCCTGGTGTGTCTCCTTGAGGAGTCCCTGTCTCCATCCTGAAGGACGTTCCAGTTCATGTAACTGACGTGACGACGGCCTCTTAAACACTAGCTTCCCCTGAGGGGGAACGTCTACACAACTGAAGGCCTCAAACAGCGCAGAACCCTCGCATGCATCTCTGGTCAGTCAGACCACACCCTTATCAGTAGGACAACACACATGGGATGTGATGCAATGATGAGGAATGTAGTAGGAAAGTGGACGGATAAAGTATCTTCTAGGGACGAATGAGAGGCATGAGAACGGGGGGGGAGAGAGAGAGAGAGAGAGAGAGAGAGAGAGAGAGAGAGAGAGAGAGAGAGAGAGAGAGAGAGAGAGAGAGAGAGAGAGAGAGAGAGAGAGAGAGAGAGAGAGAGAGAGAGAGAGAGGGATCAGGGCCAGAGAGTGGGGCGGGGCCTACGTGGGGCGGGGCAGGGCCTACGTGGGGCGGGGCAGGGCCTACGTGGGGCGGGGCAGGGCCTACGTGGGGCGGGGCAGGGCCTACGTGGGGCGGGGCAGGGCCTACGTGGGGCAGGGCCTACGTGGGGCGGGGCCTGAGAACCGGTTCAAACTAAACGCTGTCAGCCCACAGCATTAAAAGAAAATGTTGTGACTTACAGTTCGCAGTTTCTTCTTCGTGGTTCGATCGTGATACTCACAGAATCTGTTTCTTCTTCTTGAGCTGTGAAGGAGAGCAACGAGATTAGTTTTTTTTAGGCTTGTGTGTGTGTGTGTGTGTGTGTGTGTGTGTGTGTGTGTGTGTGTGTGTGTGTGTTTTAATTAGTGATTAATCCAATAAATCCAAATAAGTTATTAAAATAAGTTATTTTTCCCATCTAACTACGACGGTAACCGAGTGCGGAATCATTGTGTGACGTCATGGCCCCGCCCCCCTACGTCTTCCGCCGCCAACTCCGTCATGGAGTCATTGATAAATATCTGCAGCCGCGTCACTCGGCGAAAAATATCAATTAACTCAATTAAAAACAGCTTACGACGACATACATCCAGAACTACTATTATTCAACTTATCAAGTAGGCCTAGAGTAAAAAACAATTAAGATAAATTATAAATAAGTGTCCTACTCACAGCAGGTCCGGATGTAGCGGGCCGTTTTACTTCAAAAAGTGTTCGTTAACTCGACGGTCAACCTGGAGAACAAAAGGACCAGACGGATCATTAGTTACTTTTATAACTTCAACCGGACGTTTCTAACCATGTTTCGGTTAAACTACTAAAATAACGTCAATATTAACCGTGTAATGGAGACGGCTCAGCATCTTTTTCAATCTAACCTGTTTGATGTGGTGGCGCCAACAGCTGACGGAGCGCGAGCAGCAGCAGCACAGTGAGGCTCAATGGAAACGCAGCGCGATCCGCACCGAGACCCGCGAAATAATCAGCGAATAATCAGCGGAACTACATGCAGGTGTGCGCCGCCATAGATGTGTGTGTGTGTGTGTGTGTGTGTGTGTGTGTGTGTGTGTGTGTGTGTGTGTGTGTGTGTGTGTGTGTGTGTGTGTGTGTGTGTGTGTGTGTGTGTGTGTGTGTGTGTGTGTGTGTGTGTTGAGCGGGGGTGGGAGTGGGTGTGTGGGTTTGGGTTACAAACTGTGGGTGTGTGTTTGGGTTTGTGTGTTTAAAAGGTGAACGATATGTGGATGAGTGGGAATAAATGGTATATATTATGTGGATGTGTGAGTGTGGTTTAAAACCATATGGAGTAGAGGAATAGATGACCACTCTTCCCAGCGCCTCACGCGCCTCTATACTGGTCTGTTCTCCGGTAAAAGTTCTGACTCGCCGAACTACTGGCGCCAACTTCAGGAGGAAGTCCGCAGAAAGTCCAGAGGTGTGACCGGCCGCGGGGAGGCGCGCGTGGGTACCACCTGTGGGGACACGGAGCCACGCCCCCCGCCGCCGCCACAGTGTTTCTGTCTGCGGGCCAATCAGATGTAGCAAAACAAAGAGGCGGACGAGAGCCAACGGCCCCCTATTGGTTTACCGAATCGGTAGTGTATGTCGCTCGACCAATCACAGGTCAGGGGCGGGACCACAGTACAGTACATTATGGCAGACAGAAACTCTTTATTATCTTATTGTATTATCGTTATTAGATCAGTATGCACGCTGCCAACTGCTAATGAAACGTATTCCAGTTCTCAGTATGCATCAGAACTAAATGTATTAGATGCGTGCGTCGATGGTTGAACAGAAATGACGTTATTACAACTGCACCCCAAAAACCGGAAATATAAGATAAAGAAAATAACTCAAGGTTATTGTTTTTAATTAGTAGAACCGTTTAGCTAGTTACCTGTCTTTGACATTTTTGTTATCAGTCCACGGCCTGATTCAATTAATTCAATCGCTGATATCGAACCAGTGATTGATTGATCCAAGTCGGTCAATCGAGTGTCACGCAGAACTCACCACTCAGTTGATGTTGATGTTTGCCGTCTTGAGTATAAACGGTTTTTTGGGAGAATTAAATTGTCACTGCACACAACATCGTCTGATTTCATACATTTTATTTGCGTTACTTTGATTCGCGACAAATTTGCTTTTAATTATCACAAACCCAACATTATTAAAATAGAAACACACCAATTGAAAACAACGGCCTCTAAAATTTAATGAAAGCGTGTCGGAGAAAAAAAACAATGAAAGTGACACAAATACATAAACAGTGAATCTTTATAGTGAAGGAACACGACGGCGCCGCCGACCGCCGCCCTACTGGGGGTCGCCGTCTTAAGGCCTCGTCCAATCAGAGACTGAGTTAGTACGCAGGCGGCCTGGAGGGCGTGGCCGCGACGGGACTGAAGCCGCCGCGTCTCTGGAGCTCATGAGTCGACGCTTCATCAGGTTATTGATATCTGATCAGGTTATTGATATCTGATCAGGTTATTGATATCTGATCAGGTTATTGATATCTGATCAGGTTATTGATATCTGATCAGGTTATTGATATCTGATCAGGGTCGGGCGTCGTGCTTTGATTTAGCAGATCCTAGAGTGGAGCTGCACCGCAGCAGCTGACCCCTGACCCTGACCCTGACCCCTGACCCCCAGCAGCTGACCCCTGACCCTGACCCCTGACCCCCAGCAGCTGACCCCTGACCCCTGACCCGTCATTCACAATAACTTGAGTCCCCAGAGCGTGACTCCGTACGCTGGCTTCCCTTCCTGAGAGGATAAGACACGTGACGGTACAAAGGATTTGTAAACAAAAACTAATTTAAAACTCCTCCTCCTCCTCCTCCCTCTCCTCCTCCTCCTCCTCCTCCCTCTCCTCCTCCCTCTCCTCCTCCTCCTCCTCCTCCTCCTCAGTCCTGCAGTAGAAAGTTGAACTTCCCGAAGTCCGTGTCGTCGGGCAGGATGAGCTGGTCCTCAGCGCGCGCGGGCCAGCTTCCTGCGCAGGAAGTCCCGCCTCTCCAGCCACTCCTGGAGCTCCTCGAGGCTGTGGGCGGAGTCACAGCACGCGCCGTCCGCACACTCGCCGTCCCACCTGTCAATCAGAGACATGAGCCAATCGTTCCCCGTCACGGATACGGTGCACATGTCGTAGTGCTGTTTGAATTCTCAGTGGTTCACTTCGTTCACCGTCTAGCGGACCGTAAGATACCCAACATGTGAGTGAACACACGGCGTTCCCCACGTGTTACTCCCGTAGACCACAATGCAACGC
>NW_028177352.1:0-8292 GCF_964030765.1 Micromesistius poutassou | reverse complement strand
GTTCCTCATCCCAGCGCTGCGCTGTCGTCACGTCCGCCGCTGCCGTCCTCTGTCGACCGACTCATTGACAGCGGTGCATCGTGGGTAGTGTAGTCCCCACTGCTGGCGTCTTCCCCCGGTGAGGGGTCGTTGACCTGCTGGTCCAAAGGCCTGCCGGTCAGACCCCTGGAGAGCCAACGATTGAGCGCGTCAGTGAGGTCCATGACTTGGTTTCCGGTAAAGTCTCCCTTAAATTAATCTGTTAAAAATCTGTTAAATCTTATAGTACATCTATTTATCGATTTCAACCACTCTGAGGTGACCTCGAGTGTCCTGAACAAACAACAACGCATGATTGTTGTTATTATTCATATTAGGAGTATGAAAGTGGGACAAGTGAGGCAGTCAGACCAACAGGCGTAGACGGAAACGTAGCGGGGGGGCTGACCTAGACTGGGTGGTGGTCCGCCATACGCCCGCTACAGAGAAGGGGCTTCGGGGCGGTCTGCCGGTCCAGTCCCCTGACTCCTAGTAGTGAACACAGAATAGAACGGAATTAAGTAACGCCGCATAGACCTCTTGCATAAAGTCACTACTTCACTGAAACCACCGTCTGTGTGAATGTGCTGGACCATAATGACTAGGCGGACGTCACGTATCTTAATAACGGAATATATCAATGGAATAAGACACAGCCGTACATATATCAACATGAAACGAGAAAACTCAGTTGATTAATTTAACCTTGTTCCAACTTTCCAAGAGAAAAACAGTACAGCACTAGATGTGTCTTTGGCAGGTTTACGTGTCTCCGTTCAGAATAAATATGGTGCATTCACAGTCGTTACCCTCGTCATAACCTTGTTCCAACTTTAAGAGAAGAAAAAACAACAACAGAACAGCACTAGATATATGCAGTCAGTAATAACCTGGTAAACTGAAGTGACATTCAGTTCCCCAAACCGGCCAGTAGGCGTCGCTGTTGTATCCTCGAGTTGGTCCATCGAGGTTTGACTAGCAGTGCGCCTATCGGAGGGCGGCTGGTATCCACTACCACTGCCACTGCCGGACAGATCGGGAGTGACGAAGCGTGGATAAACTAATTGTCGAGGGTAGAGAAAATAAGAGTGAAATGAAGAGGTTTCACCTGGCTCAATTGTTTAAATTATTTCACACCGCATTTTCCAATCCGAACATATTAGTCAAAATATTCAGCCTAAAATATTCAGCCTATTAGCTGGCGAATTAACTTTTTCCAACTCACCGTCATAGATTTGAGACCAGAGTATGCAAAATATCGTCAAATAACCCAAATCCATCTTTCAAACCCAATATTTTGCGGTTCGTCGTCTGCTGACAATTAATTGAGTTTGTTTTATCCTGTGCAGTATAATTAGTTAATCGTGCCCCTTGATTGGATCTCTAATCAACACCCGGGCCGGTAACACCTGCGTTTGTCTTTGAAAATAAAAACTGTATGGTGGATTCTTATTGGTTGAAATCTCGCGTTCTGTGAGTGTTGTGGCAACGGCGACACACGTTTCCAAAAACAAAACTCACACAAGTGTTGCATAAATAAGTATTTACTTTATCACGGAAATGGTTCAGTATCAAATTAGCGAGGCTTTGATTAGAATCCAAAAAGTAAAATCTTTCATGTAACCCAAAAATATTCACATATAAAAGTACACAAGTGTGACAGTTTGACAGATTCATGATTAAACAAAATATACGACGGATGACAAAGTGATAGCTGATAGGTGCAAAAAAATCACACAGATGTACGCAACTTGACCACCGTTTTGTGCCTTCATGTCCCCTATGTGAGGTCTGCTAGGTTTTTTCAACTCTTGCCGTTGCATTGATGAACATATACCAGGGTAACAATCAAAAGACAAGTCAGGACGGAGCGATCATTCACACAATTCTGCACCTTTATCACACTCTGGGGTTAAGCTGTGCATAAACTGAGACATTTTAAAAGGCTCTGGAGGGACCTTTGTAGATAGCCCCAATCCGTCACTCATCGATAGCGATAAAATCAAGCGATTAACGATCAATTACAATAAAGGACATGGCTTTTCCGCCCTGGAAGACATTTTCCCGTCCTGGTGGTGGGTTACACACCAACCACGCGGTGGTGTCATCATGCTCAGCCACAGACCTTTGGTTTTGAGTTTGTTGGCCTTTTTCTAAAGTAATCGACGGACCACTGATAAATAAATCAATAATGTGTGGTCAGGAGGGTTTCACTGGAGGGCTGCAAGTGCTGGACTATGAAATAAATTAAACAAATGGCCTCCTCCACCAAATCCTGCCCAGAATCACCAGACCCTTGGTCTCCACCCAACACCTGCCGTCAGGTGGTAGAGCTTCCACCAGGTGTGAGAAAGACAAACTCTAAACTAGCACATCGGTTTGGGAGGCGGGGAGGCGGGGTCCCCCCACCGCCCATACAAGGGTCAGCTAGCGTGGGAACGCAGCGATATTTCTCCCTTATGACGGCCGTCACTGATCTCTCCGCCCGGTAACCCGCTCCGCGTGACAGCGCTTAGCGAAAGGAATGTGTGGAGACGTCGGAACCAGTGGAAGAGTCGGCTCCGGTAACCGCTGATGGATTCATTCATTCATTCATTCATTCATTCATCTCTCTCTGATTAACAGTCTGATTAAAAACAAAAGTCAACAGGGCAGTGTTTCTTTGTTGATGTAGTTGTTGTTGTTGTCGTCGTCGTCGTCGTCGTCAAATAGCACAACTATTTGAACTCGGCCAAAATAAAGCTGCTCTGCAGTTTCTTCCCGGTGGACCTGGGCGACGGTGTGGAGGAGGAGGAGGAGGTGGAGGTGGTGGTGGTGGTGGTGGTGGGGGGGGCCGAGGTGACGGGGGTGAGCGTGACGCTGTACAGGTTGGTGATGAAAGTCTCCCAGCCGCGGCGGAACGCCCGGTCCAGCGCCTGGCAACAGAGAGAGAGAGAGAGAGAGAGAGAGAGAGAGAGTCAGCGACATTGCACCTCCGCTCCACGTAGACACATGACAACGCTGCCGTCGCCTTCCTCATTGGTTAAAGAGTAACCAAAACCTAGAGCGGAGGAAAAGGGGGGCTAATTAAGTGCCAATTAAGGTCATGGAATCCCAGTTTGTGATTGGTACAAGTTGTTTCCAGTTGATGGTTCACTTGCTCATCTAAACAGAGGCCAATTGCGATGAACTATATGGCCCTAATCTTCCTTTCACAATCATCCTAGTGTCCGGATCGCCTCAGACGTCTGTTGACGTCAACAACATGTTGACTTTGTTGGCAAAGACATCGTCCTATGTTCTAGCCGTCGGTTGCCGTGGTGGGCAGACTATGGCTTTAAAGGATCAGATGTTCGTGTTGTGTTGTTGGTTCCATCCCTGGTGCTTTGCGTGCGAGCTAAGCTACAGTGAAGTGTTTGGACGACAAACACGCCTACTCCACCACGTTCCAAAGGAGAGAAGGGGAACTCAAACGCAGCGACATCTTCCCATCGCATAACCTAGAAGATAAATCAAAAAAGCTCGAAAAAATAAAATAAAAAACAGTCTCCCTATAGCGTGATTCCAGCTCTGTGGTTTCATTGGCGGTTAAAGAGCTAAGCCGGAGAGGAATGTTGGCAGGGAGGGGGCGTTTGATTGGTTAAGAGGAGTGGAATGTTTACGGTGTGGGCTCAGGAGGTGGAGGCGATAGCCGCCGCTCAGCTGATAGGGGACGGCAGGTGGAATGCCACCTGAGAACATGTCCGAGCAGCCGGCTGAACACGTGACAACACGTGACCCTGGACCGGCTGATAAGCAGCAGGTTGAACTCGCGGTCACGCTTGTGTTCCACTGGAATTAACTTTTTTTTGGTTATTTCCCATGATGCATTAGGTGTAGGTGGTACAGTGGACTTTTTGTGGTTGTTTGTTTTTCCATGTTGATGGATAGTGTGAACCAGTGTGAACAGAAAAAGGTGACATTTGTTACAAAACACAGGTTCACGTAACCTGGGTGAGGTTAAAATAAACAACCGTTCCACTGTCTAACGCACAAACCTCAAGGGAGCGACAATCCTACCTGGGTATTGAACTGGTGACACGCACAAATACACGGCGGACTTTGAACTCCTGTTATTAGAATGCTATAAATGTCTCCATGGCAACTAATGGCGGAACTTCTGAAACGGTGAAATGTGGAAGTGTGGCGATAGCGCCGTCCGCAGCACCGTGCCCCTTCTGTGTCACCACCGCCGAGATGCAAATGATCATCACATGATGTCACCTCAGTGGTCTGGACTCTGAACAAGATGGTCACACATAAGCTCTGTGCTTGTTGTTGATCGTTGCTTGCAGGACCTTTTCCTGCTCGTATGTACAAGAATATGGAGTGGCAATATTTATTCTCCACAATAATCGAATGAATTAATGAATTGAAATGAAGACTTGAAAGAAAGAAAATGTATCCCAATTTCCTTGTATGGTGTGTGTGTGTGTGTGTGTGTGTGTGTGTGTGTGTGTGTGTGTCGAAAGGTAGTAGCTAGCTAAAACATTCCTCAGAGGTCGCCTGCATTTGTCCATCTCTCCCTCCCTCCCTCCCCTCCCCATCCCTCCCTCCCTCTCCCCCTCCCCCCCCCGTCCCTCCCTCCCTCTCCCCCTCCCCTCCCCCCCCCCTCCCCCCCGTCCCTCCCTCCCTCTCCCCTTCCCCCCTCCTCCCCTCCCTCCCTCCCTCCCCTCCCCGTCCCTCCCTCCCTCCCTCCCCCCCCCTCCCCCCCGTCCCTCACCTTGCGGTAGTTCTTCACGGTGCTCCTCTTCAACGTCTTCATCCCCTCCTCCTGCTCCCTCCGCATCCTCCTCTCCTCCTCCCCCTCCTCCTCCTCCTCCCCCTCCTCCTCCCTCCCTCTCTTCTTCTTGTCTCTGATCAGCACCAGGTCGTCTGCGTCCCCCTGGCCGTTGGTGAAGTGCACCAGCGTGCCCATTGGCTCGTCGGCTCCCGCCCCCCGGCCCCCCGCGGAGGGAGGGGGGGGTCCCCCCGTCGTCTCAGGCGCGGGGGGCCCCTCGCCCCGCCCCGTCGGGGCCTCCCTCGCGGGTTTCCTCCTGGAGCTCCTCCTACTCCACCGGCTCCCGCCGGCGCCGCCGCGGCTGATCTTGACGCGCAGGAGCGTCTCTCCGTCGTCGTCGTCGCCCTCGGTTACGCCGTCGTTGGCGTCAAACCCCTCGCCCCCCGGGCCCAGGTCCCCGGGGCCCGCCGCCGCCGCCGCCGCCCCGCCGGTCGTAGGGCCGCCGTCCCACCGCCCCCCCTGCTCCCGCTCCTCCCCCGGCCATGCCCCCCCCGCCCCCGCCCCCGCGTCCTCGGGGCCCTCGGGCCCCTCGGGCCCCTCGGGCTCGTCCATGCGTCCGTAGAAGCCGCCCGGCGCGTCCAGGTACTTGACGATCCTCATGGAGCTCCGCGTGGATCCCTTCCTGGAGCCGATGGTCATGGCGTCCGATTTGTCGCTGTGCGTTTTTCACTGCTGTCTTTATTTCTGCCTGCTGCTCACTGGTTCCTCTTGAGGGTTTCTGGAGGCAGACGGGGGGGAGAGGGAGAGAGGGAGAGAGAGAGAGAAAGAGGGAGGGAGAGGTAAATCTGAATGTCGTTACTTAATCCTGGAAGATGAGATCATTGTTTTGTTTGGGTTCAGTTTGATACAGTCTGCGTCTCCCATAGCGCAGCCTGGACTCTTTTAGTCGAGCCCTCTGTTTTTTTCTACGTCTTCAAATAATGAGCCAATCAAGAGAAAAGATATGCTTTTTATAGATTTGACCTTGAGTCAAAATGTTGAGAATGCGTGAAAGGCTGTTGTGTGTCTGGAGAAACAGAAAATGAACCTAGCATCCCCTTTTACACACGCACACACACACAAACAAGACTTTGAGACTTTGCCCCTTGTGATATACCATTGGACCTTCCCAAACACAACAAACAAATATTAATGACATTTATGTTGACCACGTCAATGACGGTCAGTGCAAAGGTCAGAGAGCAGTCCTATGGGATGCATGATAAGGATAATAACATACAAACCGCTTTGTCGGTCGACAGACACAACATATGAAGCCCTCTATCAGAACCAGGACCCTAGTCTCTCTGTTGGCTCAGATGCGATGCTTATGTAACTGTGGACGAGGTAAAAGGCCAGAGGAGTTGTGAGTGAACAGCCATCCTCAATCTCCTCCAAACAAACAACCTGATAACACGCAGAGAACATGGAATGCCGTTCTAACTGATCTCATCTGCCCCCTCCCAGATAACACCAGAACAAATCAATATTTTTGACGTTTATCGGCAATTATGCGAACCCCTTGTGTGACGGGTAGTGTATCACGAGAGAATGTCACGCTGCCTGTAGATGTCTCCAAGCTTACGTAGTGAATGAGTTGCTATAGTTGCTATAGTTGTTGAATAAACTCGACTTGAGTAAACGCTCTGAAAATATGCGGTTGCTCAGAGTTTTATCTCTTCCAAGCTTGGCTGGTGTGTTAATGTTTAATAGCACGAGGTGGAAGACCCGTTGAACACAAACTCAAACTAATTGACGAGTTTTTCCGCCCACAGACGACTAAGTCAACAGGGTAGAAACACATTCCTATTGTCACGGCCGTGGACTGAGAGGGATTCACCAGAAGATCCTAAACTGTGACAGCAAAAGCTAAAAATATAATAAACATTTATTATTGTTATTAACTTTGTTTGAAATGTTAGTGTTATTAGAAACATCTTAGCTGAGGACATCGTAGAATAAGTAATATACAGTACATATATTGTTTATCCATCTCCAAAGCCAACTTTGGGTGAACAAGTTGGCAAAGTTACACACATGCCACATTTTAAAAGTGATGAAAAATGTGATGCCATTGGAATACTTTGAGCAGTGAAAGACCTCAATAAGACAATAAAAAGATGAAAAAAAAGATGAAAAAAAGTACACACAAACAACAACAAAAATACACACAAAAAGAACACGATAGGAACAAACAACAGGACTGTAGAAGTGTAGTTTACCTTCCGGTGGAGCTCTGTGTTGGTGGTTCAGCTCTGTAGTGATGGTGAGGTCCTTGCTCGTTGTGTGTTTCCGTCTCTCTGGCCACGCGCTCCAGCTGAGCAGAAGGACTCTCTCCTCTCTCAACCATGCCTCGACCTGCACAGCGAGCCGCCTCGTCATCCAGGAACACCGCGTCACACACACGCACACACACGCACACACACACAACCCCATCGCACCTACACACTCTCTTCTCACTCTCTCTCTCTCTCTCTCCCTCCCTCCGCCCCCACCACACACGCACTCATCAGCCTATGACATCAGCAATCAGTGCCAGATATAGTGCTTGGTGAATCAGTTTGTCACACACACACACACACACACACACACACACACACGTGCACACACACACACACACACACACACACACACACACACACACACACACGTGCACACACACACACACACACACACACACACACACACACACACACACACACACACACACACACACACACACACACACACACACACACACACACACACACACACACAGACACACACACACACCCCTTACCTACTATGGTGTTTTTAAAACACCCAGCACTCACGGTATTTCTTAAGGACAGAAGGCGATGGGAGTCAGGGCCGTGTGATGTTCTGTGAGAACGTTTCAGGGGCTGTTGACCGCGCGGTATCAGCTCTGATAATCTGAACATTAAGTAACCGGTGAACCATTCACTACATTTCAAGGTTCTTTCCTTCACTCTTTCCAGCCCTAAATGTCTGAGGTCTGTTTGAAGATGTGTCGCCCGTGGTCGTATCTGTGCTCCCACCAGGAGGTGTAGTTAATGTTTAAAAGCTGGTCTGAGGGGTAATGTTTTGAAGTCGTGTTTAAAGTTCGTGTTTGGAGGGTCGTTAGGAGCGTTACAATAACGGAAACGAACGCGTGCAAGCACTTTTTTAAATTGTTGAAGAACAAAACAATTACAGAAAACAATTTGTTTGCAATTTGGCCGAATTAACCAGCGCTAACATTATAGCACCAATATATACTGGGGGTCACTGATGATTATCTGTGATAATTCTAGAATAATTAGCATATTATCCTGATATTATAATCTATGACTAAGTTACTCTTCCAATAATGTTTTGGCTCGTCAACAAACGTGACGCTCTTTGCTCTCAAATCTCTTGATAAAGTCTTTCAACAGACGCGGTGTGTGTGTGTGTGTGTGTGTGTGTGTGTGTGTGTGTGTGTGTGTGTGTGTTGTGTGTGTGTGTGTGTGTGTGTG
>NW_028177354.1:0-7500 GCF_964030765.1 Micromesistius poutassou | reverse complement strand
GGGCCTTCTCTCCCTCTCCCTCTCTCACTCTCACTCTCTCTCTCTATCTATCTGTCCCTCCCTCCCTCCTCCTCCCACCCCCACCCCCTCCCCCAATGGACATAGCCTGGAGGCAGCCTGGGAGATAGACGCAGCCCCCTCGCCGCCTTACCCTTCTGTTACTATAGACACACACCCAGGTGTACGGATAATGGTCACAGATGCCGTTGCGGTGTGTGTGGTGACCCCTGATTACAACTACAGAGGGAAACGGCACGCGTGTATGTACAGGTGTGTAGGTCAGCCACGTGGACGTCATGATCTAAAGCAGCATAACATGTCCTTCGGTCACATTTTGGTCTTTGTTGGTTTTGTCGTTTCACTTTTTATGTACAGAGTTACAATTTTAGTGATAAAGGTCAACCTAATAAACCTGAGACATTTACTGCCATGGGATCAATAGCAGTAAAAGAACATTGAAACCAAGAAGAGGGGGATTTCTGTAGTAAGGGTTTTATTTGTTGCTGCTAGTGCATCTGTCATGAAGTGCAAGGGAAAAGCTAAGTTGTCCAAAACTCAAATTATAAAGATCAAGCTGTTGCCCCGTGTGTCACTCTGGGCAAACGTCTAAATCCACTTCCACATCCTTTTTTTTTTCCCCCCCTCATGATTAGCGATGTTCTTGTGGTTCCTATCCTCGAGCTAAAGCAATTTCTGCATTAGGGTACTACAGCAGGACTGATGAAATGCTTTCAACAGCAAGGAAATCACTCGGCCCACTAAGAAGGCAAAGGTTTCAAGGTTGGCTGCTGCCACTTCAGGGATGAAGAACCTAAATGAATCCAAAGGGACATTCTTCAACAAAGAAGGATCTCTGGGCCCGATAGCTAAAGCGAACTCAAGTCACATGGTCTCCCAGTCGGCCAGCCAGTGACTTATACGTTACCACACTATACATCCCATACCATCTATCCTGATGCAACTATCGCTTGTGATTGCAGAAAAAAAAAAAATGCACCAATACCGTCGTCCGTACCTCGGTGGTAAAACCGAGTGTATCTTGCACAGAGAAACACAATACTGTGTGTTTTTCTCCTCCTCTTACGTTCAGGTTTCATTTCCCCTTCTTCACAGCGGTTTCACTGGAAGCCGTTTCTCCCAGCAGTCACACAAAGGGAAGCTCGCGGCGGTGTGTGTGTCTACGCCTGTTCCGTGGGGTCCGGTTTTGCAGGACCCAAAAGTGAGGTCGCCCGAAGGACGGCAAGCGATGTTAGCTTTGTAGACACACACACGCACACGCACACGCACAGACACACACACACGCACACGCACACAGACAGACACATGCACGGACACATTCACAGACACATTTTACTGCAGAACTCAAATAGCTGCTTGGTCTTTAATCTGATCAAACACAGGGGAAGAAATAGGAAAACAGGCAGCTGCCTAATCCTATAAGATCACCATTGGAAAGCAAACACTACGGCCACACAGGAACTTCAAAACAAACAGAGGAGGCCTACGACGCGTCTCCTCAGAGTTTGTTGGTTCGTGATTAACGAGTGAGTTAGTTAGTCAGTAGGTTGGCTTGTTACTTGGTTGATTAGTGAGTTGGTTAATTAGTTTGTTTCTTTATCCATTACAGGGTTATTTGGTATAATCTCTCTGCATTGTAACATCATTCAACTTCTCTTAGCTAGCCTTCCTCACTGGCGTTAAAAAAGGGGATCTGAATCTGATACTCATGAATGCACATGAATGCACATGTCCACAATCACTCAAAATGCTAATTAATCATTTGCATTTAAGATTACAATCGGTCGCAATTTCTCCCCGAATACGAGTAATTAAAATGCACCACCAGTGACCTTTCTGGTTGGGGGGGGGGTGGGCTGATCACACGTGCCATATTTTCACCCACCTGTCAGCAGACAGATAACTGTAGAACAGATATTATATTTAACGGCCAAAATCAGATTAAACCCGTTACACACTTTCGAGATAAAGGACGATGACATTTTGGACACCGTCCACGCTTTATCGGGGAAAAAATGGTAATACATAATACGATTTGCCAGCCCTGTGCAACGTAGAGCAATCGTTTAAAAAGATGACAGTGATAAGCATGCTGTGTAGATGAAGCGTCCCACTGGCTGTTTTATTGTAACGGTTACTTTCTGCTCTGCTCAACCGCAGCCTTGAGCCCCCGATGAACCCCCCATGAGTCATAACCAACGTCTCAAACTGCTTGGGGTAACCACTGACGACTGAGTCACACACACACACACACACACACACACACACACACACACACACACACACACACACACACACACACACACACACACACACACACACACACACACACACACACACACACACACACACACACACACACATTTAAATGCTTTTATTTGGATCCACATTTACAAAGAGGGGAAAAAAGATCCAAACATTTTGGGAAGAAATACTGATAATGTGACTGATAATGTGACAGGTTCATCAAGCTACAAGCCTTTGCAAGGCCTACATGATAAATGAAGTTATTAAACACTGAACACTTAAGGATAAACAAAACATCTTTGCCTCCAGATTCTCATGCTACCTATGGTGGCTGATACAGAGCAGAATTTTTCCAATCTTTTGGCTTCCTTCTTTATTAATCCCCCCAACCACATTTTTGTGAATATGGCCTAAGCTTCCAGAAATGAATGATATGAGTTGACATTGGTAACCTAGTTGGCCTATACGACTCACCAGTGGCTGGTGTTTCAGTAGCTTAGTGTAGTAACAGGTGTCCATATACAAATCGAAGCAACAGCCCACCTCAACACACACACACACACAACCCCCCCCCCCCACACACACACACACACACACACACACACACACACACACACACACACACACACACACACACACACACACACACACACACACACACACACACACACACACACACACACACACACACGATAGTGTGACGTATATCCAGCGTCAGCCTGGACGTTATTATCCTACCCCATTTCTGCGGAGGTCGTCCGCAGGGTGGGGGGAGAAGTGAGGAAGAGGACGAGGAGAGACGGAGGGGTGGGGGTGGGGGTGGGGTGGGGGGGGCGGGGGTAGTGCAAGGCATGTGCGCCAATGGCAGAAAACTGGCGACAGATGAAACGACACACAAACAGACACACACACACACGCACGTGCATGAAGTTGACTCAGCCCTGCACCGTCTTCACCTCTCATCTGCTTAACTGCCTCATATTGTGGACCGTTTTCTTCTGCACAGGCTCATAGGAAAGAGACACGCACACACACACACACACACACACACACACACACACACACACACACACACACAGCCCCACTTTAAGGTCAGACTATGCTTCATCCTTTATAAATGAGCTTGGACTTTTTGCAATTCAGAGGTTTATCCAGTCTGACAGACCACCCCCCCTCCCCGCATCCCCCCCCCACCTTGCACTCCCCAGCGCCCCACTAGAGAACACCCCCGACGCCGTATCGGTCAATAAGGCCTGAATCCTTGGAGAGTATGGTCCCACTGTGAGACTCAATGCAATCATAGTCAAGTATTTCTCATCCATTCTTAAAAGCTCAAGCGTAATAAGGTTGGCGCAGTAACACAATTTGTACAACAGCTTCGGAGGACTAATGAAATTGCAAAACACCTTGAACTGGATATTTGAGTACTGAGTGCAGGGCTGTAATGCGATTGCTTTGTTCCTGCAAGAGAGAGAACAACAACTTTTGCAAAGACCAAGTGATGACTTTTTAGAAGAGGCAGGATTGGATGGTTTTCTAATGCATATTATACAAACACACTGTGTACACACAAATCTATAACACAACACCACGAGGAAAATCATGGATGATCAAAGGAACTGTAGTACATCGATAATAATAGAGTGAAGTTCCGGTAGCATTCCATAGGGAGAACACATACGTATTTGTGTGCTCAACTTGGTATCCGTGTGTTAGTGTGTGTGTGTGTGGGTTTGCTAGTCTGTATGTCGGCTACAAAGGAACATAACAACTCTGAATACACAGAGAGAGCACAGGCAAGAGCGAGAGAGCTAGAGAGCTAGAGAGCGAGAGAGCGAGAGAGCGAGAGAGAGGTAATAATATTCTATGTGACTCTTGAATGCGGCAGATATTGCTCCGTACATCTTGCAGTACTAACTATTTAATGTCGTTTTAAATCATAATCTGTTGCTAATATAACCAGGCTATTGCCGAAGGCTAGTGAGAGACATGTGATTATACATGGCCATAACTAAATCAGGCCATTACGAAGGCACAGAGCTACTGGATCAATTCTCTCGAGTCCTGAAATAATTATAAACAATATCACACACACACACACACACACTTATTAATACTTAAAAACGTTACAGTATTAAATAGCTACAGATAATTGATAACTAACCAACTAACTAACTAACTAACATCTACCGCTGGGGATCACAGTTCTTCACCCCAAAATGGATTCACCAATCAAACCCAAAACACTCCGTTAAACTACTGCTTTGCGGTTGTGGAGCAATCCATATCGTCCATGAGGAGTCAACCGTGTGCACTGCTGAAACATATACAGCTGATTACCCAGAGGCCCTCCTCCCGTTCCCCCCCATACGACTGTGAGCCGCCATACTTTTGAGACACCAGCAAGGTAGGGGGGCGGGGCCAACTCTGTTCCTGTAAACACATTAGGAAAAATCGCCCGCGGATCCGTCCGAACCGGGAGAGCGCAAAAGATAACACTCTGAATTTTAATTCTGGCAGCTGCCCTACAGGTAAGACTGCGGGGCATTCATGTCTGAACGCAGCACAATCCAGGCTGGCTGGCGGTGGGGGGGGGGGGGGGGGGGGGGGGCAAACAGGGCCAAACGTTAGAACACTACTATCCTGCGGCCACGGGGACGTGTTTGCGCGGCACCCGTGGGAGCGTGGTGAGAGACGGCACTGCACCAGCAACCCCCCCGCCCCCCCCCCCCCCCCCTGCCGCGCAGCAGGGACGACAAGGACACACACACACACACACACACCGGAGACGACAATGGATCCGGAGGAATGAGTCACGCACTGGGCTTTCACTGGGCTCCCACGCGCGGCCCTCGAATCAATACGCAGGTTGTTGGGAACGAGAGCGAGGTGGGTTGCACCCGTGGGTGGGTGTATCTATCTATTTATTAGATTTTTTTTTTTTTTTTGGTGGGGGTCTGTTTTCGTACACATTGCCGGCCATTTGTGGTTTTGTTGTTTTTTTTTCGCCGCTCGGTGGAGGTAGGTGTTAGATGCGTGCGTGGCCCAGTCAAGGTAAAAATAAATTCCTGTTGGGGGGGAAGAGCAGAGCAGTTTCAAAGTGAAACACGCAGAGATATGTTATCTGCCTCTCTTGCCGCCTCTCTTGGATCTGACTGCAGCACGGCTGTACGGCGTTTGCGCTACAGCTGCTGCGGAAAGGAAGAAAGACACACACACACACACAGACACACACACACACGCACACACAACTCCGAACTTCCATCTATCTCCTCCATCTCATTATTGTAAGAGCTGAGCGGGCATAACGCGAGGGCGTGACTGATCACCTTACACAGGGATTCATCTGAGCCGCTTCCGTTTCGCCACATCGGTAGGTCATTTCACAGTTTGCCCGTCGGTTTCCCTTGACCCCCAAATTGTGCCTGAGCTGACCTAGAGGTCTATTATTACTACCGTCGTCCCAGAGGGGATGGCTCGCCTCAAACGAACTAGCCTTTTCTGCAATCGCACAGGCATCTAAAAAAAACCCCACTGATGATTCACCCTCATGAAAGCACCGCCTCACAGATGTCTCTTTCTGTCGGTCCCCCACACACACACACACACACACACGACACACACAAGACACACACACATTAGCGTGCACGCGACACACACACACACACACAGACACACACGACACACACACACACACGACACACACATTAGCGTGCACACGACACACACACACACACACACACACGACACACACAAGACACACACACATTAGCGTGCACACGACACACACACACACACAGACACACACACACACACACACACACACACACACACACAATGCTATGGCTCCACTCAAGTAGACTGGACGGTCTTCTTAAGGCTTTAATCGTTCAGCTTCCTTTCAGTTCTGCTATTTTTCGACCCCACCACCATTGTGCACAACAACTGAACGGCCCCCAGACGCACGTCCTCTTTCACTTTCCATCTCGTTTCCCAAGCCAGGCGGAGACGTGGTTCCCTAAACTATTAAATACCGTCACAGCCCTTTTGCTGTGACGGTTAAAAATGCAAACTGTAAGTCAAGCTGAACAAATAGAGCACAGAGAGAACACGCCGCTTTCGGTCTGCCTGTCTGACTGGGCTGGGTCGCTGTTAGAGTTGGTCTGGAATGAGACTGAAAACAAACAAAAGAAGAAGGTCAAACAAAACTATTTTGGTTTCAGGGAAACAAGATGTGTAATCAACAGCGTTTTCAATTTGAAGGAACAGACAGGATGTGCTGCGCTGAGTGTAAGGTCACGATCCACCCGGCGTCCGAGGTGTGACACGCCCGCACGCCCTTCCCCCGTTGGTCGAAAGCCCGAGAAGCCATTACGTTATTGCTTCCATCCCCGCACACACACACACACTCTATGCTGACAATGTGGGAAACGGCCAAATACGGCAATTATCACATCGCACCACTGGGACGACCGAAACACACAAACACACAGCCATTAAATGTGTCACTACCTGTCAAGTGCTTTGACCTGTGTGCGTAAGCAATGTTCATTTAAGCTGGGTCAATATGCGTCTCCCACCCGTTTAAAAATTAACCCCTCTTAATTGCATCTTGCCCTCCCCCGGTCGCATCAAGCGGCCTGTCGATAAGAGGTTGCAGGTCGTCTGGTGTTCTAATTACATCACAACATGGTTGCAACGCCATGACGCAGCGGGGTCGCGGCAGGAAGACACCCCCCCCCCCCCCCCCACCGCATCGTCACCCTGGGTGAACCGCAACCTCCGCTGCTCTGGGGTCAACGCCGGTTAGCGCAAAGCACACGTAACGGTTAGCCTAGCGGGCGGGGCTTAGCGTGGGTGCGGTTCCGGGAGATACTGCTGACGGACAGCCAGTCCACGTGTGCAGCGTTCCGTCGGCAGAGCTGGGTCATTTTGTGACAACTTTTAGGGGGCTAAGGGCCCTGAGCATTTTTTTTGTGTAGCCTCAAGTAGGCTTGCCAAAAAACGGACACTCTCTGAGCAATTCAGGCTCTGGTCGCCGCCGTCACACAGGTCGCATTGTGTCAAACCGAGGCCAAAAGTACTGCCCGTGAAAAAAGATGACGTGGCGTAGACGTGGAAACGCAATTTTTTTCATAATTGTAAAAAGAAAACGTGAGGTTCTCAAATATAATGTGCGGTACTGTGATTTCATCAGTTGCGTGATTTCATTACTTCCGAATGAGACGCTATGGG